>NC_091182.1:28978519-29278519 GCF_040958095.1 Procambarus clarkii
ACATGCTCAGTACTCTGAAGACATGCTCAGTGCTCTGAAGACATGCTCAGTACTCTGAAGACATGCTCAGTACTCTGAAGACATGCTCAGTGCTCTGAAGACATGCTCAGTACTCTGAAGACATGCTCAGTAATCTGAAGACATGCTCAGTGCTCTGAAGACATGCTCAGTACTCTGAAGACATGCTCAGTACTCTGAAGATATGCTCAGTACTCTAAAGACATGCTCAGTACTCTAAAGACATGTTCAGTACTCTGAAGACATGCTCAGTACTCAGAGACATGTTCAACAAACTAAACAAGTGCAACAATCAGATACTGCCACTTTTATTATAAGTCTGACCTAAATTAGTTTATACAATATTTTTTTTCAGCTTGAATCTTGTTAGAAGAGCACTTTTTGAATTCTTAGCTGTACTAACTACAAGTATTCTTCGACTACCATTAAAACTGACCTAGTTGGGATCGATGAGAGGATTAATTACTGGTCCATAACCAAATCTGTTATCTGAAATAAGGGAGATTATAATGGCACAGCTTATTAGATTTGGGGCCTGATTCACGAAGCAGTTACGCAAGTACTTACGAACGTGTACATTTTTCCTCAGTCTTTGACGGCTTTGGTTACATTTATTAAACAGTTTACAAGCATGAAAACTTCCCAATGAACTGTTGTTATTGTTATAAACAGCCTCCTGGTGCTTCGGAGCTCATTAACTGTTTAATAATCGTAAACAAAACCGCCAAAGATTGAGAAAAGATGAACAGGTTCGTAAGTGCTTCGTGAATCTGGCCCCGGGGTTGTTCAGTCACATGAGTTGTGAAGAGCACAGATATTTTGTTTGGCGTTGCCTGAAGTACTGGATGGAGAAGCGCAGTTGCTAACAGCCTGGTTGATCAGTCCAGCAACCAGGAGGCCTGGTCGACGACCGGGCCGCGGGGACACTAAGCCCCGGAAGCACCTCAAGGTAACCTCAAGGTATGGCTTGAAGTGATACTTAACGAGGCGCAGTTGCTATGGTTGGAGGAGATGCTAAACGAGGCACAAGTAATTGGTATATTGTAAGTGTTAACGCCAAGTTAGCCTCTTAAACGTTCTGTGAAGCACGAGATATATCCTCGCAAGGTGATGTTTGTTTACTCTGGCTAGCGTCTTCCCCGGTGTTCGTGAGACGAGTAGCCGTCTCAACGGATTTAGAAACCTATTATTTTCCATTCGTTCTTCTCATTTGATTTTGATTTCAGGCTTGTGTCAATATTAACACCCCTTTGTTAGGTAGGTTATCTTGGTTAGATATTAAATATAAATTTTTATTGTCAAACAAATGCATATTTTTTTATGTTTTGTTTCGGACGCCTTTGACATAGGTAATTGCTTTGATTACGATTTGTGTTGTTAGAAAAATCCATTGTATATGTAGCCATAGAATCACATGTGGTACCATTCTATATGCAGCCATAGAATCCTATTCTGTATGTAGCCATAGAATCACATGTGGTCCCATTCTATATGTAGCCATAGAATCCTATTCTGTATGTAGCCATAGAATCACATGGGGTCCCATTCTATATGTAGCCATAGAATCCCATTATGTATGTAGCCATAGAATCACATGGGGTCCCATTCTATATGTAGCCATAGAATCCTATTCTGTATGTAGCCATAGAATCACATGTGGTCCCATTCTATATGTAGCCATAGAATCCTATTCTGTATGTAGCCATAGAATCACATGGGGTCCCATTCTATATGTAGCCATAGAATCCCATTATGTATGTAGCCATAGAATCACATGGGGTCCCATTCTATATGTAGCCATAGAATCCTATTCTGTATGTAGCCATAGAATCACATGGGGTCCCATTCTATATGTAGCCATAGAATCCCATTATGTATGTAGCCATAGAATCACATGGGGTCCCATTCTATATGTAGCCATAGAATCCTATTCTGTATGTAGCCATAGAATCACATGTGGTCCCATTCTATATGTAGCCATAGAATCCTATTCTGTATGTAGCCATAGAATCACATGGGGTCCCATTCTATATGTAGCCATAGAATCCCATTATGTATGTAGCCATAGAATCACATGGGATCCCATTCTATATGTAGCCATAGAATCACATGGGGGTCCCATTATGTATGTAGCCATAGAATCACATGGGGTCCCATTCTATATGTAGCCATAGAATCACATGGGGGTCCCATTCTATATGTAGCCATAGAATCACATGGGATCCCATTCTATATGTAGCCATAGAATCACATGGGGGTCCCATTATGTATGTAGCCATAGAATCACATGGGGTCCCATTCTATATGTAGCCATAGAATCACATGGGGGTCCCATTCTATATGTAGCCATAGAATCACATGGGGTCCCATTCTATATGTAGCCATAGAATCCCATTATGTATGTAGCCATAGAATCACATGGGATCCCATTCTATATGTAGCCATAGAATCACATGGGGGTCCCATTATGCATGTAGCCATAGAATCACATGGGGTCCCATTCTATATGTAGCTGTTTTTATATATATTCTCGTGGTTTAATTATACCAGGTGATCGATGAATATAAACTTATATAAGCTATGTTATAAAATATTACGAAACAATGGCTGATTTTTCACTCTGGGTACCCTTAAACCTTGGAAGTACTCAGAGTGCAGGTTTGAAGCCCTCTCATGGTTCTTTCTCAATGATTACTCATTCTCGTGAATGAGTAATTCACCCATTCACTCATTACTCATTCTCACGACAGTGGGATTTCTTTGTGCATTATTATTATTATTATTACCACAAGGATATCATACTGGCGTGATATATATCAACGAGATAGCAATTTGATTGAATAAGGTGACTCGAACCAGAGTTCTAGTGATTCCCAGACGCTCGCCTTAGCCCACTCAGCTACGTCATTTACAGTATTCTCGTAATGCCATTTACAGTGTAAACACACAGATCATTGTCAATATTGTCTGCAGTACATTAGTCATTGATTTAAATAGTGTTATTGTTTATAATTAGCGTCAATAACCATGCTACTGTTTGTCATTAGCGGTGTGGTTGTTTGTAAATAGTGATGTTTAGTTAAGTTGTGGTCAGCGTGTGTTTATATGGACGTGCAAGTCTGTCAGAGTGCATGTGTCAGAGTGCATGTGTCAGAGTACATGTGGCAGAGTTCATGGGGCAAATTGCAAGTGTCAGAGTGCACTTAGCAGGATGGGTTGTGTCTGGGTGCTTATGCAAGAGTGAATGACCTCCATGAACCAAGAGTGTGCAACTCTCAGAATGTGTGAAAGAGTACAACTAGTGCCTGAGTGCATATACCAGAGTACAAGTGCGACCAAAGGCCGAGGAAGGAGCGGCATCATTGTGAAATGTTATTTAAAGTAATGTTTCAAGGTGCTATTTTTGTATAATTATTATTATTTATTATCATCCCCGATGAATGTGATTTGTTGAATTACCTTTTGTATAAACATTAAGAGGTCGCAGCGCCACCAGAGGGCAGTATAAATCAAGTTGCTCCTTCTGTTGCAGTCGGCTTAAGCTTTGTTGCAAGGGCTGTAGGCCTTGCAAGATTAATTTCTTGCCATGTAAATTTGTTAGAGTATTATAATAATAGCCTCAAGGCAAGCGTTGTTATAGGGAGTTATATTTGTTAACTAAATACTATATTATATAGAGTTTAGTATATGATAATGGCTCAGCCTTATAGCCAACATGTTGTTTATATCAGTTATTTGAGTGTATATATTAGTTTATATCGTCTCAATATTTATATTTGTGTATGATATGATCCTCTCACTCGATTACTTCCTCTGAGTTCATCCCATTTATTCAATTTATTCACTATTCATACATGGGAATGTCAGAAATGTTTCCTGACATTCGCATGGCTCATCTGCGTCTCTAAGCTTCCATCAATGGCATCTCCCTCTACTATATCACTTGATAAGCAGTTCGTTTGTGTCTACTGTGTTAATATTCCTTACGATCTTGTGTGTCGTAATCAATTCTCCTCTGTAACATCTTTTATCTAAAGTAGTAAGATCCAGTTTTCTCAGTCTTTCATCGTACTTCAACTTGCTCAGTTCTGGGAGCAGTTTTTGGTTTTTATTTGAGTTTGTTCAGGTCTTTTTGTGTGGTTTGTTCAATGCTCCAACACTGAAGGAACTTTTCTCTCTCTCTCTCTCTCTCTCTCTCTCTCTCTCTCTCTCTCTCTCTCTCTCTCTCTCTCTCTCTCTCTCTCTCTCTCTCTCTCTCTCTCTCTCGCTCGCTCGCTCCACCCCTCCCTCCTTTCTCCCTTCTTCCCTCTCCCTCTCTCTATTCCTCTCTCAGAAAATACAATATTGAAAAACTGATCAAAAACTATCAGGGAAAATATATAACCCTAATTTCAGACCTCATGGGAATCGCAGGTGGTTGCAATAGGAGCCAATTCCTCTTAAAATAGGGGCACTGTGGCCAATCTTGACCCACCCATGTTGGGCACCGACCTTCCAGCAATCACCCTACAAAGTTGGGTGAGGCCAGCCCGAAGCGTCGGGCCTCAAACCTCAGACCAACATATTTCCCTTCGTGTATAGAGAAAGAGCATTAACCCGGACTTGACTCGTCAAGTCCACAGAGCTTTTACATAATCTTGTGAGAACTTTCCCAGAATTTAGACCACTGGGCAGCCAACATGATCTCCTTGGCACTATTTAATATTATCTAGTCTCCTCACTTGGCTTCTCCAGCTTAATTGATTCTTTCTCCTCATCTACATGCAAGTGGTATTAATGTATATGTCAAGTAAACTGGGAACTCAGTCGGTCTCCTGATTCTCACTCCCTCATCCTTATCTTCATCTCTACTTCTCATATCCACCCCTCATACTACTTCTCATATCCACCCCTCATCCCACACTCCTGATATCCACCCCTCATATCCTTCTGTTATATCCACTACTCATCTCCCACCCTCTTCTCCTTCCAGAGGCATCTTGGGAGATGCTTAGATGGTATGAAGCATCTAAGAGAAATTCTCTTACACTAAAGGACACTTAGAGAAGCGAGACTCGTAGCATCATTATTTTTATGTAGTTAAGAGTCTGTTATTCAGAAAAAGCGACTTTTTGACAATAAAGCATTTATCTCCTATGATAAACGATACTAGTCTACAACACAGAGCTTATACGGGACAGATGAAGATAATAGAGAAACTAAATTCAGAGAACATATGAGAGAGAGAGAGAGAGAGAGAGAGAGAGAGAGAGAGAGAGAGACGAGGAGTAAAACAAATTCACCAAATATTCACCTCATCCATACATTATATAAAATTGTTCATATATCAACAAAAGCTATGATCTAGCGTCCCATTATTTTGTATCAGTGACTGTAACAGATGGCGCTGTAACACCTTGGAGTTTATCTGTGATAATTTTGCAGTATCTTAAAAAAACGTATCTTTAATTGATTAATAAAAAACTTAGTAAATTTAATATTTCCCAAAAAAATTCGAAAATTTAAATAAGAATCAGTAAAGAGCAGAGATCGTGTCAGTTCGAAACCCTTTCTAATATGTAGTCAATATTATGTATTAATCTTAAAAGGCGATTAGCTAGTAACGTGTTTGCATGTTGATAAATGATCGGACATTAAAGCAGTTGAAATAAATAATGTCAGAAATAAAATTAGTATTATTTTTTTCCTCCCTTGACGCCTAGGGGCCAAGCTATGAAGTTACAAAATAATTTGGCGGCGTGGGGGAGCGACTTGCTATATGAAATGTGTTTACAGCGCCTGTCAACACCCCGGCAAGTATGTCTACACCCCCAGTCAACACCCCGGCAAGTATGTCTACACTACCAGTCAACACCCCGTCAAGTGTCTACACCACCAGTCAACACCCCGTCAAGTGTCTACACCACCAGTCAACACCCCGTCAAGTGTCTACACCACAGTCAACACCCCGTCAAGTGTCTACACCAGCACACCCGTCAAGTGTCTACACCACCAGTCAACACCCCGTCAAGTGTCTACACCACCAGTCAACACCCCGTCAAGTGTCTACACCACCAGTCAACACCCCGTCAAGTGTCTACACCACCAGTCAAACACCCCGTCAAGTGTCTACACCACCAGTCAAACACCCCGTCAAGTGTCTACACCACCAGTCAAACACCCCGTCAAGTGTCTACACCACCAGTCAACACCCCGTCAAGTGTCTACACCACCAGTCAACACCCCGTCAAGTGTCTACACCACCAGTCAACACCCCGTCAAGTGTCTACACCACCAGTCAAACACCCCGTCAAGTGTCTACACCACCAGTCAAACACCCCGTCAAGTGTCTACACCACCAGTCAAACACCCCGTCAAGTGTCTACACCACCAGTCAACACCCCGTCAAGTGTCTACACCACCAGTCAACACCCCGTCAAGTGTCTACACCACCAGTCAACACCAGCAGTCAAGTGTCTACACCACCAGTCAACACCAGCAGTCAAGTGTCTACACCACCAGTCAACACCAGCAGTCAAGTGTCTACACCACCAGTCAACACCAGCAGTCAAGTGTCTACACCACCAGTCAACACCAGCAGTCAAGTGTCTACACCAGCAGTCAAACACCCTGGCAAGTGTGTCTTCACTCGTGGTCAGAATAATAATGAGAAAGAGTAGCGTACCAGAGTTGTAAATGAACTCTGCAATTATTCTCCGAATGTAGGCAAATTTACGCGTACGCATATATAATGATATTTTAAGTGGGGGGGAGAGGGGGGGGCGGGGGCAGCTGCACTTAAATGATTGATGATTGTTAATGTAAATTGACAGTTAAGTAAATTGTTAATTGTAAATTGATGATTGCAAATGATTGCTAACAATATTCTGCTCTGAACTGGTGATATAATGGGACTTATTGTTATTGTATGAAAATAATTTTATGTATTTTGAAGTAAATGATGAACACTCGTTTAAGTGAAGCCAAACTCGTTAAAGTGAAGCCAAACTCGTTAAAGTGAAGCCAGACTCGTTAAATTGAAGCCAGACTCGTTAAAGTGAAGCCAGACTCGTTAAATTGAAGCCAAACTCGTTAAAGGGAAGCCAGACTCGTTAAATTGAAGCCAGACTCGTTAAAGTGAAGCTAAACTCGTTAAAGTGAAGCTAAACTCGTTAAAGTGAAGCCAAACTCGTTAAATTGAAGCCAAACTCGTTAAAGTGAAGCCAAACTCATTAAAGTGAAGCCAAACAAGGGGTATCAAGTTAAAAGAAACTCTGCCCGTTTGTTTCCGCCTCCACCGGGGATCGAACCCGGAACCTTAGGACTACGAATCCCGAGCGCGGTCCACTCAGCTGTCAGGCCCTCAGGGGTAACTACCTGGGCTCTATGAACTACCACACCACCACCAACCACTGTAACCAAAACCACTGCAGGTAGGAGAGGGTAGGAGACGGGTAGGAGAGGGGTAGGAGAGGTGTAGGAGAGGGGTAGGAGAGGGGTAGGAGAGGGGTAGGAGAGGGGTAGGAGAGGGGTAGGAGACGGAGAAAGGGAAGAGCCAAGGTGAGGAACAGTATAAAAGATAAAATGAGAAGGGAAAAGACTGGGTGTAGGATTGAGATAGACCAAAAAGTGGAGATAGAATCTATTAATAGTGGAACGGAAGGAAGAGGAGGAATGGAATGGCTGAATTGGGCGACGTTGATGAAAGGGAAGGGAACTATTAAGGGGAAAGCACCAAGTCATTACGACCATATAGCACTGGGAAGGGGGTCAGGATAAGGATTTGGGATGGGACGGGGGGGGGAGAAGGAATGGTGCCCAACCACTTGGACGGTCGGGGATTGAACGCCGACCTGCATGACGCGAGACCGTCGCTCTACCGTCCAGCCCAAGTGGTCGGGCACCATGAACATGAGGGTCGATATGGGAGGAATAGGAACCAGGGGGTATTGGGGAATGGTTACCTTACCTTGAGGTTACCTTGAGGTGCTTCCGGGGCTTAGTGTCCCTGCGGCCCGGTCGTCTGGTTGGGAATTAAGTGAATATATAATTTCAATTTCACCAGTCCTCCAGGTGCTTGTATTGTGTGTCGTCTTAGTGTGAGTGTTCTGTATCCTGTGTCTTCCTAGTGTGAGTGTTCTGTATCCTGTGTCTTCCTAGTGTGAGTGTTGTGTATCCTGTGTCTTCCTAGTGTGAGTGTTGTGTATCCTGTGTCTTCCTAGTGTGAGTGTTCTGTATCCTGTGTCTTCCTAGTGTGAGTGTTCTGTATCCTGTGTCTTCCTAGTGTGAGTGTTGTGTATCCTGTGTCTTCCTAGTGTGAGTGTTGTGTATCCTGTGTCTTCCTAGTGTGAGTGTTCTGTATCCTGTGTCTTCCTAGTGTGAGTGTTGTGTATCCTGTGTCTTCCTCGGGTGTGTGTTGCGTATCCTGTGTCTTCCTAGTGTGAGTGTCCTGTATCCTGTGTCTTCTTAGTGTGAATGTTGTGTATCCTGTGTCTTCTTAGTGTGAATGTTGTGTATCCTGTGTCTTCTTAGTGTGAGTGTTCTGTATCCTGTGTCTTCCTCGGGTGTGTGTTGTGTATCCTGTGTCTTCCTCGGGGGTGTGTTGTGTATCCTGTGTCTTCCTCGGGTGTGTGTTGTGTATGCTCTGTCTTCCTAGTGTGAGTGTTCTGTATCCTGTGTCTTCCTAGGATGAGCTAGAACGTCTTTCCAGTGAGAGTTTACAGTGGAGGCTTGTTTTGTGAAGCCTACTACATGGTCCTCCAAGGGTGAACCTAGAGTTTTGTGCTAATATTCTCTTTCTTCGATGTAGCAGTTCAGATATTTAGGGATAAATACGTGGGATAATATATGCTATGAAATAAAATTAGATTAATAAGAGCAAAGGCATCAAGTTCTGAACAGTTCTAGGTTTATAATATTGGGTGAGTAGCAAGACTATTTATTACTACAACTATCACCAACACTACCACCACTACTACCACCACAATCACTGTCACTACTACCTCAGTCACCAACACTACTATCTCAATCACCATCTCTACTGCCACATCCACCAAAACACTACCACTACCACCACTATCACTCCTACAACCACCACCATCCCTACCACAACTACCACTACCACCCCTCACAACAATTTCCAATATTTCCACTACCAAGACTTTCACTAATACCATCACTAACACTCCTACCACAACCACCATAAATTATACCATTGGTTATATTCACTACAACTCACCCTTAAACCCAATTAACATTTATTTTACCCAATTAAATTGTTTTAAATGTAACAAATAAATGACCTTAGCTTCTGTTGTCTTCAGAAGTGTCTAGAAATTATAGGGAATCTTCTTGGAACCTTTCTTTTGTATAAAAAAAAATATATAAGAATTATTTAGACACAGGACTGAGCAGACATACGACCTGAGCAGACAATACATTCAGAAGACATAATCGCTACAAGACGAGCAAAATAGCCTTCGAAATTGAAGGAAAGATTAGCAGATGTAGTTTAATGCTAAAAAAATTGTAGGGTTCTAAGCATAGGTTATCATAATAGAGTTCGCAGATATCAACTGATCAATGTTGAAATTGCTTAATCTAAATGCGGGAAAAATCTGGGAGTCAGAATTAGCAGGCATCTTAAGCCAAAAACATTAGTGCATAATTGTATGTAAGAAAGTAAATATGGGACTTTCTAAGACTGCTTACATTATACTTCACCATTATCTTCCTATTATCTTACGTCCTAATTAGATTATGCAGATCAATATTGATCTCTGCAATATACAATGGACATAAATTCACTTAATGCTTACAGAGAAGGATGAAATGTTAACCCCATTAGAAACCTCTTTATAAAGAGCTATTAAAGCTAATGTGTGTTCTCTACAAGGATTAAGAGTATGGGGGGGGGGTGGAGACATGATTGAAGTATATAATGGAATTAAAATTGACAACAAATAGGATATAAATAAAATTTTAAATATATCAATGCAAAAAAAGGACTCGAAACAATGGATATATATATATTCAATAAGTTTAGATTCGGGAAAGACCTGGGTAAATACTGGTTAGGAACAAGGCTGTTGATTTATGGAACAAATTACCTAGTATCAGTGACGTGAAATCACTGCATTGTTTTAAGCGTAGGTTAGACATGTACGTGAATGAGTTTGGGTGTGGATATGAATATAAATATTGCTTCTAGTATTACTAATAATGCTACAGATACCGCTAATAACGCTGCTGTTATTATTAATCTGACTTATACCAAAAGGAAATTGAAACTGAAACAATTTTCTCAACCTTGTAACACTATGTAACACTATGTAACACTAACTCTTGATACTAAACCCACCACTGCAACAGTCAAGTATCGCTCTCACGTTCATTTTCTGCTGACGCCAACTTTCCCTATATGCAACTCAATATTCCCATCTCGTGCTATCACCGCCCTAAATCACCCCCCAATTATCGTCGAAATCGCGCGGAAAACCGAAAATAAACGCCATTAGGACGAGCCGTAAACGCCGGCGATAATAATAGAGCCCTTGATCAGGGCCTCTCAATTTGCATATCAAAGGGGATCGAAGTTATCGCCAAGATCCAATGTTCTAACCGTTGGCAGTGTGGTGCTTTTCTCTTGCTCCTCCATCTCCTTTTTCTCTTCAACTCTTCTTCTTAATCCTCATTCACTCTCCTAGGGAGCCGAGCGGACAGCACGCTGGACTTGTGATCCTGTGGTCCTGGGTTCGATTCCAGGCGCCGGCGAGAAACAATGGGCTGAGTTTCACCCTGTGCCCCTGTTACCTAGCAGTAAATAGGTACCTGGGAGTTAGTCAGCTGTCACAGGCTGCTTCCTGGGGGTGGAGGCCTGGTCGAGGACCGGGCCACGGGGACACTAAAAGCCCCGAAATCATCTCAAGATAACCTCAAGATAACCTCCTCCTTATCATCATCCTCTTCTTCATTACAGTTTATTTACTATCTGTACAATTTACTGTCTCTATGACGGCTATAAGATTCATTCAGGTATCGCAGTTTAAAAACGACGGTTTTCAACACCGAAGAAAATGGAATTTACTTTCAAGGGAGTTTACAGGAGGACTGAATACCCGGTGGAGTGGGATTAGAACCCTTAACTGACTCTGGCAATATAAACAAGAGTTGTATACTGCTGATAAGAGAAGCAAAGAGCCCAAAGGTGCTGTTTGGCCAATAAAACATCGAGTGTGAGTGTGTGGAATGTGGCGATGTTGCATTATGAAACAGGAGGAAGCTTGGAGTAGTGTTGAGATGGTATCATTGTGGCTGACAGCGATAGATCACTTGTCACTCGTGATTCTGCAGGGTGTTGGAGTACAGGAAATTTGTGTTTATGGGACGCGAGGTCTAGATCTTGATCCTCATTGCTATTTTTTTTAACTTGAGCTTGAAGTCGTGAATGGAAGTTGCTTTTGACACTTCTGGTTCAAGCGTATGTCACTTACCACTCTCACTGTACTGTCACTGTAGGTTTTTCTCTGCTTATAACTGTGCTCATCATCTTCCCTGCTCTTCATCAGTTCTAGCTTTCGACCTTTCCCTACGCTTTATCATCTTATTTACCCTTCACTATTTTCTTTACCCTTCACTATCTTTCTGCCCGTTCCATTTCCCAGCATTCTCCATCTTTCCTGTCGTTCACCGCCTTCTCTATCTCTCACCACCTTCCCTACCCTTCACCACCTTCCCTACCCTTCACCACCTTCCCTACCCTTCACCACCTTCCCTACCCTTCACCTTCCCTACCCTACACCACCTTCCCTACCCTTCATCACCTTCCCTACCCTTCACCACCTTCCCTACCCTTCATCACCTTCCCTACCCTTCACCACCTTCCCTACCCTTCACCACTTTCCCTGCCCTTCACCACCTTCCCTACCCTTCACCACCTTCCCTACCCTTCACCACTTTCCCTGCCCTTCACCACCTTCCCTACCCTTCATCACCTTCCCTACCCTTCACCACCTTCCCTACCCTTCATCACCTTCCCTACCCTTCACCACCTTCCCTACCCTTCATCACCTTCCCTACCCTTCATCACCTACCCTACCCTTCACCACCTTCCCTACCCTTCACCACCTTCCCTACCCTTCACCACCTTCCCTACCCTTCACCACCTACCCTACCCTTCACCACCTTCCCTACCCTTCACCACCTTCCCTACCCTTCACCACCTTCCCTACCCTTCACCACCTTCCCTACCCTTCATCACCTTCCCTACCCTTCACCACCTTCCCTACCCTTCACCACCTTCCCTACCCTTCACCACCTTCCCTACCCTTCACCACCTTCCCTACCCTTCACCATCTTCCCTACCCTTCACTACCTTCCCTACCCTTCACCACCTTCCCTACCCTTCACCATCTTCCCTACCCTTCACTACCTTCCCTACCCTTCACCACCTGCCCTACCCTTCACCACCTTCCCTACCCTTCACCACCTACCCTACCCTTCACCACCTTCCCTACCCTTCACCACCTTTCCTACCCTTCACCACCTTCCCTACCCTTCATCACCTTCCCTACCCTTCACCATCTTCTCTACCCTTCACCACCTTCCCTACCCTTCACCACCTTCCCTACCCTTCACCACCTTCCCTACCCTTCACCACCTAATATATATTTCTCCTTATAGTTCCCTTTCTTTCCCTACCCTTCACCTTCCTTACCCTTCACCTTCCCTACCCTTCACCACCTACCCTACCTTTCACCACCTTCCTTTCATCACTGTAATTATCTTCAATATATATTCTGTATTCATAAATAAACTATAAAAGGCAAACTAACATTTATTCACGCTGAAAATAATACGAAATAAGAAATAATACTTAAATAAGAAAATAAGCTTAGAGAAGAAGGAGTCTGGTATTTAGCAAGATAAACAAAATAGATAAAATAGTAAAATGTTATCAGTTCCCCTTGATACCAGATCTTCCAGCATTTCCGAGTAATCTGTAAATATCCCCATGTTTCCCATACTCTCTTTTTGAGGTCATGTAAACGAGTTTTTGAATTCATTTACCGACGATTTACATATAATCTACAGGTAATGCATAATAAACACCTGACTGCAGGGACTAATTTCCTGGTGGGAGTGACAGGACAGGGTGGGAGTGACAGGAGCCACCCAGACGGTAGACAGCTGACTGCTCCCTACATAAACAGATATCTGCACCTCTGTCCCTATGACATACAAAGGTTCATACAAGAAAATAAAACATTATTTTTGTAAACGGAAACATTGTATTGTCACGTCTCTAATTTTAAGCATGACACGCACACACAAAGAGTTAAGTATATGCGATTTGATAAATCAATGGGGAAATGTGAATTACTTTGTCGTTCTACGACAAGGATATTTTCTGTGGATGGTTTAGATAATGTGGGGTTGGGCCAAGGATGGTCCAGGACCGGGCGGGCCGAGCCGGGCCGGGTTACGTCATACAATTACCGAGTTAAGTCATTTCGTGAAGAGACTTCACTGGTGAAAATGAATGTAGTGTCATCTCCGTTATGCAAGATGTCAACAGATGCCGCATCACCTCCGAGAATGTCAAGAATGTCACACCGGGTTAGCTTGTGGGTTCCCCATTCCCGGACGTTGATCTTCAGTGGTGGTACCAAACTGAGGAGTACCTGTAGGCGAGTACAAGGAGCGACTACATAAAGGTCCAAATTAACGATCTGTGGTGTTGCAAGCGTTAATGATTTGACGAAAGAAACTCTAATATTTAATGAGTAGTCTCTCGGAAAGATACGAATCAAGATCACTTACGAAACCTCTATTGCAAACATTAAGATATCTTTGGATCTATCATATTTGTCTTCTTCGTTTTTATTTTTAAGTCTTTTAAAAGACATTCTTCACATTATGTCCTGCCTGATCACCTTGCACGAAGCGTAGCCTTTGTAATTTTCGCCTCGACACCGGTAAACATGATAGACTTCAGCGGCACACACTCCTTTAATCTAGCCTCTCCCCCTACCCAAGTCTAACTCGTATAGCCCCTTCGGCGCATCTTAGGCACTCCCGCCTTGACGGCGGCCGGCGTAGGAGCACAGACGGTAAGTATCTCGCGTACCGGGTGGAATTGTAACGAGCTCAACACAGTATTGTTGCTGCTTCAGTAATTGCTCGTTAGCGGAGTCAAAGGTATCGCAGAAATTGTGGCGCCTGTTCTGAGCGTCTGGTTAGATTTATGTTACGCGTTCCAATTATGTGACGGATTAAATTATGTAGAGTGGAATTACGTCAGACTTGCGATTAGCTTGACGCTCGGAGATGGCTTCCAAGTTCAATCAAGATTTAACGGAAATTGTATGCATTGACTGGCGTTCGTTGTTTGTTCGTTGCTATACAAAAATATGCGTTATAAAATATCAAACTGCGTTACCTAAAAGAACGTTGTTCACCTCGGACAGAAGCAGCGAGCGAGCGCACTGAAACTATCACATAAATAAGAAATATGCATATCACTCACTTAGTAAATGTTGAGGTGAAGGGCTCTCAGGCGACGCGAGTGAAGGCCAGAGACCTTCCGGCGCCCCACTCGACACGACCCTTACGTCCGGACCATCCGGCACATCCCACTCGACACGACCCTCACGTCCGGACCATCCGGCGCCACACACAACACGACCCTCACGTCCGGACAATCCGGCGCCCCACTCGACACGACCCTCACGTCCGGACCATCCGGCTCCACACTCGACACGACCCTCACGTCCGGACCATCCGGCTCCCCACTCGACACGACCCTCACGTCCGGACCATCCGGCTCCCCACTCGACACGACCCTCACGTCCGGACCATCCGGCGCCACACACAACACGACCCTCACGCCCGAACCATCCGGCACTTCAATCAACACGACCCTCACGTCCGGACCATCCGGCGCCGCACTCGACACGACCCTCACGTATTGTCCACATTAATTTAACCCTCGTAACCCTCTCTACCCACTCCCTCCTTCCCTCTCCCTCCTCGCTAGTTATTATCGTCTTGATGACACACTCTCCAGCGTCGATTTTTTACTCTAAAGGAAAACTTCGAGAGGTGAGGAACATACTAAGAGACTCGTTTCTCTCTCTCCTCAGCTACTGGTCCTGTGGAGAGGCATTGTCCTCCCCTGAGTGGTCCTGTGTAGAGGCATTGTCCTCCCCTCAGTGGTCCTGTGTAGAGGCATTGTCCTCCCCTCAGTGGTCCTGTGTAGAGGCATTGTCCATCCTTTAGTGGTCCTGTGTAGAGGCATTGTCCTCCCCTCAGTGGTCCTGTGTAGAGGCATTGTCCTTCCTTTAGTGGTCCTGTGCAGAGGCATTGTCCTCCCCTGAGTGGTCCTGTGTAGAGACATCCCTCTTCTGTACCGGACATTAATGTCACCTCCTCTATCCAAGATCTGGACCACGAGATTCACAAAGCATTTGAACAACCCACTTACGAAGCCTATACATCTTTTCTCATTCATGGTGTCATTGTTTGCGTTTATTAAACAGTTTGTGTTCCACAGCCACTAAGAATTAGTTTATAGCAAGTAATAACTTTGGGCTATGACGAATCTTGTAAATTGTTTAAGTAAAGTCGACAGGTTTCAAGAAAGATGTACAGGTGGGGTTACATAAGGGTTGAATGGTTACTGGCTCTGCATTGTTGATATAATGGTCCTTATACTACTGCTGAATGTGTTGTTGGTGAGGCTAAAACCTTTCATAGCAGTTTATTGCTGATCTGCATCATACTGGGGGAGGGGGAGGGGTGACATGTTTGCTCCTCTAGTCATCATACTGCTACATAGCATCATACTGCTACATAGCACAATACTGCTACATAGCATCATACTGATGGCGATCATACTGTTGTTCGGCATAATATTGTTTGCTATAAACATACTACTAGTCACTCGTATATCGCTGGTCACTCGTATATCGCTGGTCACTCGTATATCGCTGGTCACTCATATATCGCTGGTCACTCGTATATCGCTGGTCACTCATATATCGCTGGTCACTCGTATATCGCTGGTCACTCATATATCGCTGGTCACTCGTATATCGCTGGTCACTCATATATCGCTGGTCACTCGTATATCGCTGGTCACTCGTATATCGCTGGTCACTCGTATATCGCTGGTCACTCGTATATCGCTGGTCACTCATATATCGCTGGTCACTCGTATATCGCTGGTCACTCATATATCGCTGGTCACTCTGTTGTCCTCCTTGGACATTCTAGCTATGGAATGTCTTCTCAGATCCTCTCCTACCTTTCATAAATATAACTGGCACTTCCAAAAATAGGATGCAAGGACGCCTACCATCTCAAAGTTAATATTCTCCTCTGCTACGTCCTGCTCGGCCACCTGCATGTGAAAATAACCCAGAGAACTTGGAGAAATGTATGTAGTTAGTGCGTGATGGGTCGAGCGTCGGCTCCCAAGCCCCCTACTCTTTTTGGGAATTTTGTCGTTTAATGCTGTGTAAATGTTCGTTATTATTTCAAGATTTATATGTAAGTATGTTGACCAGACCACACACTAGAAGTTGAAGGGACGACGACGTTTCGGTCCGTCCTGGACCATTTTCAAGTCGATCTATATTCTCAAGTCAATCGACTTGAGAATGGTCCAGGACGGACCGAAACGTCGTCGTCCCTTCAACTTCTAGTGTGTGGTCTGGTCAACATACTTCAGCCACGTTATTGTGACTCATCGCCTGCATATATGTAAGTAAATGAGGTGGTTTCTACTACTTCTAGAGGTGTAGAAGTAGAAGTGTAGAATTAGAAGTAGATGCCACCTGTAGAGGTGGATTGTGCTACTTTTTCAACTAATGTATTTAATTTGTTTTAAATTCTTTTCACTGGAGATATTTTTAACATTTAAGTGACTCATTTGTATCTCCATCATTGACTCTTATCTCTAGTATTTCTCGCTGTTTGTCTTTGTTAACTATTTAATATTTCATCTTAAATGTCGTTAACATGTCCCACTGTTCCTTATGGTTACGGGGTGGTGAGAATCAGTTTCTTAAGACTGTCTTGGTAGCTCAGGTCCTTCAGTTGCATACCCAAGAGTGGTTCTCACGCAAGGTGAGAACATATATATCTTCTCACGCAAGGTATATATGCAACTTGGAAGGTTCTTTCGTCCAAGCTCCGTCCAACCACTTGGACTATACGGTAGAGAGGCGGTCTCGCTTCATGCAAGTCGGTGTTCAATCCCCGATCGTCCAAGTTCCTAATAACTGTCAAGATATTAGCTGGGTTAATAACATGCGATGGTAAACTTATTGGTGTAAACTCCATGTGATTCAGCCTCTAATGATGCAGCTGTGTCCCTCCTCCTAACTCCTGGACCCAGATTCACGAACCAGTTACGCAAGTACTTACGAACCTGTATATTTTTCCTCAATCTTTGATGGCTTTGTTTACATTTATTAAACAGTTTACAAGCATGAAAACTTCCCAATTAACTGTTGTTATTGTTATAAACAGCCTCCTGGTGCTTCGGAGCTCATTAACTGTTTAATAATTGTAAACAAAGCCGTCAAAGATTGAGAAAAGATATACAGGTTCGTAAGTGTTTGCGTAACTTCTTCGTGAATCTGACCCCTGATCTTTTTCTCCTAACTTTGCATTTGTGTTCTTAGTGTGCGCGAGTAAGTGCTCTTGAGGCAACGCACATTATCTCTTTCTTCCGAACCAGGTGTTCTTAACCTGAGAGAGGAGACCAGGTTCTTAGGAGTGTGAGGATGCTGAGATCATCTTGGCTCATCTTAGAGGCGCGAGGATGCTGTGTCATATCCAGAGTGGGTTTGACGGCTGTTTGTGCTGAATGTAGGTATGATAGTACCTAAAGAGTACGAGAATTAGTGAACTAGTCGTATGACGTTTGAAAGACTAGACCCAAGGTCTCAGTATCAACCCCTCCTCCCCTCTCTCATGCACAGCTAGGCTGGTATAGCTAGGTGAGTACTTTGATATTTTCACCTTCCTGTATCTCATCCCCATTCTTTCTGTCTCCATCTATTTTTCTTTACACCATCGCCCCCCCCCCACCTCGACCCCCTCCTCCCCCCCTTCTTGACCCCCCCCCCCTTCACGTGTGACGTCGCTGTGTCCAAGCAGCGTGGGAAATACAGCCCTCGTGAGACTAACCTTATAAAGTAATTGTCCACTCCTGCACCAATCACAAAATTAGACGTCCAAAACCCTCCATTATGATTGGCTCATATTCCCCCGGAACTGTCATCAGCGGCATCCCATCACGTGGCGGCTGTGGCGCCCGCTCAAGGATAATACAAATGGGACTCGTCGAAGATTGCGAAGCATTTTTCCCCTACGATTCGTTTATATAATTATGAACCTCAGTGGCTCGTTCATTTTGAGGGAACGGCGACTGCAAAGAGCCGCCACGTCATTATAGACTCATCAGCCTAATGGGATATTGCTATTAAGGTCATTTTCAAGTGGCATGGGATGGTTATATCTGCTTCGCGGATTTGCAACCGGAGCATTGAGGTGTTTGGTGAGTCAACAGGCAAGTGGTCATCGGGGCTGCCTGTGACAAGCCCGAGACGAGTGTCATGTAATGCTGTCTAAACACACGGTTCAAGACGCCAGATCAAATCACATACCCACCGTGTAATCTTCGCCTTTCAAATTATATCAATACAAATACATTTGGGGAACACTGTCTTACTCTAAATGCTATTATTAATAACAAAAAAACTCTGGAATGGTATTATCAGTGTTATCATCGACAATATATGAAAGCAGCTACTTCAGAGGAAGCAGCGAAGTGCCCTAGTCGTACAGTGACTAGGAGCAGGCACGGAAAACAACTGTGGTTGTAATTAGCGACCGGGAAGGTTCCAATCGGGTGGAATAGAGAAGGAAGAATCCAATGTGACAAAGCTCTTAATGGGTATACAGATGGATTGGGCTGAAACCCGTTTAGAGAAGGTTTTCAGAATACAGTAACTGGTTACAAAAGAGAAAAAACTTTTGATAGAGATATCATTCACAAACGAGGCCACGACAAATGCAATTTCAGCAAAGAACGGGAAACTTATAAATATAACAGAATATAGAAACTATTCCTGCAGAGGGACATGACAAAGGAAGAGAGTCAGTTTAGCAGTGTCAAGGGGAAGGCACAAGATGAAAGATATGGGGAACCACAGCCCCAACTCAGAAGGGAGTGGGGAACCCTCCAACAGCAGACGATCAACCCTAGAGAGCATTTCAACGGATGCCTACATCACCCACTCTCCCATCATTCAAGCAATCTTCCTCCTAACATCACCTCTTCCTCCCATCCCTTCAAGCCCCTTCCCATCTCATGCCTCCCTACTGTCTCATTCATTGCCCTCCCTGTCCCACACCATGTAACTCTAGGCAAGAACTAAATCCTCCAATCCCCACTCCAAGAACCCTCATTGCCCGTCTTTCCCTCGCCCTCTTTATTTTTCCCCTATGCAATGACCCCATATATCTTCACCCAAGCAACCTACATCAGTGGAATTTATATCAACAGTGAGAATAAGCTAGAATGAACAGAAAAATGGGATTTTTTTTTAAGAAATGTTCTCAAACACGGTGGGATACAAATAAAGTTAATGATCGTGGGAAAGATCACAAGAAGGAACCCCAGTGTAATAGCACTCACAGAAACGAAACTGTCAAGAGTCATAGCGAATGCAGTGTTTTCTCAGAACTACTTTATAGTACAGTGACAATAGGAGGACCAAAGATGATAATTAGCAGTGATACCCTAAAATAAATGACAGAAAATACAGACAGGAGTATGACAGAATCAACAGGACAATTATTACTATAATAGCAAAACGCAATATCAGTCAACTGTAGAAATGAATCCCAACTCTTAATCATGGGAGACTTCAACTTTAGAAAAAGATATTGTAAGAACTATTTTCAAGGGGGGCACTAATACACGGAGAGTTAAAATTTTCAAACATCCAGCTAATCCATTGACCCACACGAGGGAGCTCCTATCTAAACCACTCCCAAACTTAGCCCTTACACGCGTTTAGCCTACGCTTGAAACAATTAAGCAATCCCACGTCTGTTTATGATTCCCGTAATGTATTTAATAATCTGCATATACCAAGGGCTCTTTTGAATAAAAAATTGCCCAGATTCTTTCGTAGTTTCGTGTTCTAATTTGTGTTGATATATTTTGGATCATTTTGATATATCTTTCGCAAATCGATATTTGCGAAAGATATCGAAAGATATCGCAAATCGGACAGCATGTTCGAGATCTATAACCAGACACTATGGAACACACTGGCTTGACGCTGTGTGATACTCCTGTGAACATTGTTAATGTGTTGTGAACATTGTTGAGGTGTTGTGAACATTGTTTGAGGTGCTGTGAACATTGCTGTGGTGCTGTGAACATTGTTGAGGTGCTGTGAACACTGCTGTGGAACATTTCTTTGACGTAGATGTGCTTTGTCGCTCGGTCGCGCGGGTTAAGCAACAACCACTCTGAACAGTAACCGGACGGGTGACTGCTTTGACATACCTTTCACTATTTGCTCGAGCGTCGAACTCATCCATGTTGCAAAGTCAACATTGCAAATACAGAAGGGGGGAAAAAATGAATTGAATTACCTGTCAACACATATACAGGTATTAGGGCGACCCGAGATAACCTGGCTTAAATCACATTATAGTGGAGATCATGTGTGTCCACACACACCTGTAATGGAAACACCTGCCTGTCTTTAAATGTGACATGACACCAGCTCTGCACCTGTGATGCAGCGGACCTCAGTAACGAGACCAAAGTATACGGTTGTCACTTGTTTTAATTTGCGTTTTTATTTTTTTTGTACACACACGCACGCACACACACACACACACACACACACACACACACACACACACACACACACACACACACACACACACACACACAGGGAAAGGAAGGGGGCGGAGGCAGAGTGGCTCTACTTATGAGAAAGGAATGGAGTTTCGAGGAGAGGATTATTCTGGGCTGCGAAGGGTTCAGTGACTTCATAACAGGCACCATGACGATAGGAGGATCAAGAGTAGTATCAGCAGTGATATATAAAACCCTCCACCAAATGACAGAACACCCAGGCAAGAGTATGGCAGAAACAACATGGCAGTCAACACTATAATTGAGAGAGCAGACTCTGCTGCCTGTAGAATTCGATCCCATCTGCTCATCATGGGGGACTTCAATCACGGAAGAACAGACTAGGACAACGAGGAACCGCATGGAGGTGAGGAAACATGGAGAGCTAAACTACTGGAAGTGGCGACAAGAAACATTTTAAGTCAGCATGTCAAGGGACCTACAAGAATGAGAGGCAACGATGAATCAGTGAGACTCGACCTAGTCTTCACTCTGAATGACTCAGACATAAGTCTGAGTCATATATCGGCTAAGTTTAATAACAATGCTTGAAATAACAGACATGTGTAGACAAATACATGACTGTATATACAATACATAGAAAGATGAGATTCCCATATGCTAGACATACCGAAATATGCTGTCTATAATATCTCATATGCAAACAATTACTTAATAATTCTACCTATGGGTACCTACCTAAGGGTAAGAATACCTAAGGGTATTCTTGTTACATCAGAAATATTTTCTAGATGAAACTAACAACACCTGTTAAAATAGGAATAATATAAATTGAATAACTACAATTTTCACCACATTAAAAATCTATATTTCAATATAAATACGAACCTTGGTGAGGCTAAGTAAGTATTTTGTTATTTTTTGCCGTTACACAGGCTTATAATTTCTAAAATAATTAACAACCTTATGGGTTATCATTTAATAGTAAAAAAAAAATATAAAACTGGCTTAAGTTATCATATTTAGCCGTTTCTATTTCCTATAATATTCATATAATATTATACCTCCATAGATTGTCTTCTTTAACAAAATATATATTTAATGCTAATTAGAGACCGAATATTTAAAATTAGCAATGGACCGACGAATGGTCTTCCTTGGTAAAGACCAAGTTAGCACTCATTAGCTTTTCTGACCTTTAATGCTCATCAGTGATTATTTAATGGCTACTGCCATAATATATTCCTATGATAATATTATTTGTTTTATAATAAATATAAATTTGATAAAACCAAAGACTTGAAGAAAGTTTATAGTTAAGTAAACAGTTTGTGGAATCGCTGAATAACCGTTAAGAAGGTGAGAAGACTGTGAAATATGTTAAGTACTTGAGTAACTAACTACTTGATAAATGTGGCCCATGCTTGTTTCGTCTGTTCTCTCTCTCTCTCTCTCTCTCTCTCTCTCTCTCTCTCTCTCTCTCTCTCTCTCTCTCTCTCTCTCTCTCTCTCTCTCTCTCTCTCTCTCTCTCTCTCTCTCTCTCTCTGTCCTCCACCACCATCATTATCACCACAATCATCACTATATTCTCCCACCAACACTGCCAGAATATCCGCTAACACCAACACATTAACCCACAGCCCCATCATCACCTCGAAGCAGAAACACTTAGATCCACCGCTCAACATCTTTGGTGTGTGTGTGTGTGTGTGTGTGTGTGTGTGTGTGTGTGTGTGTGTGTGTGTGTGTGTGTGTGTGTGTGTGTGTAGGCGCTCCATCTCAGGGCCATTCGTCTCAGCTGCTTAAGACACATTACCTGGGAGTAAATCCTTCCTCAGTAAGCGATCCATCTGCGACCGCGAAGTTGATAGCACTTGGGCTGACGAATGGTTAACACCATCTGCGTCACCTCTTAGTTCTGACGGATGGTAAAGGCAGTTTGGGCCATTATTTAAATGCAATCTACCTATCACTGACATCCCCTAACTTACTTGTCCAGCCTCTTTGCTTCTCATCCACCATCCCACTGTTATACTCGTCGCCAAGGATGGGCAAGGGAGAATGTTGCTCTCTTTAAGGCAATAATATCACCAAAAGAATTGCCTATTCAATCCATAAATTGTGGTCTCAGGTACATTATATTTGCACTGCCAGCACAGTTGGTTTACAGAAATAATACTTGCACTCGGAAGATCAGTGTCAGCAGGCGATGAGTCACAATAACGTGGCTGAAGTATGTTGACCAGACCACACACTAGAAATTGAAGGGACCGAAACGTCGTCGTCCCTTCAATTTCTAGTGTGTGGTCTGGTCAACATCAGTGTCAGGTTAAAAAAAATAACTTTTTGAACTTGACACAAACAGAAGCAGCTACACAACAACTAGAGAAACACAGTACACAGCCAGTACACAGCACTACCATTACACAGCACTACCAGTACACAGCACTACCAGTACACAGCACTACCAGTACACAGCACTACCAGTACACAGCACTACCAGTACACAGCACTACCAGTACACAGCACTACCAGTACACAGCACTACCAGTACACAGCACTATCAGTACACAGCACTACCAGTACACAGCACTACCAGTACACAGCACTACCAGTACACAGCACTACCAGTACACAGCACTACCAGTACACAGCACTACCAGTACACAGCACTACCAGTACACAGCACTACCAGTACACTAAAAAATCCCAGGAGTAATTTCATGTGATTTAAAGTTTATTTTTTCAGTTACTTAAAAACGTCTCCAGGATACACAGCCGGAACTTAATAGCAATCATAAATAACCTGTTCTCTGCACAGAATAAAGAGCTTAAGAGTCTCTTTGGTATGGATACCATCTCACTCTAATATAAGCCATCATGATGACGTAGCCATAATAACCACATAGAAAACCTAATGACTACCATATTGTAAAAACTACATTACTCCAACCATTCAGGTTAGGCAAGAAATCGTACAGTTAAATGCCTCAGAGCATTAGTATAAAAAAACTATAATTAGGTTAGATCTGCTATATATATATATATATATATATATATATATATATATATATATATATATATATATATATATATATATATATATATATATATATATATCTGCTACCTATATGTAATGTTCCAGGACGGGCCGAAACGTCGTCGTTTCATCATGTTCTGGTGATGAAATTGATGTTAATCACCATCAATCACGTTATTGTGGATTCATCGTCTGCATCTGTACATGTGCATAAAATGTACACCACCAGACTGTGTGGCATAGTAATTGGTAGAATTTGGTGGGTTGTCGTTACCTGTGGCAGGTAGCTGCAGGTAGTTAGGAGTGATGAATCTCTCAACTCTAAGCACTCTTTGTGTAAACTCTGTGAGGAGGAACTGTGTGTTGTAGAGCCGAGTATTCCTTGTGTGAACTCTGTGAGCAGGAAATGTGTGTTGTAGAGCACTATACCCCCCTCTTCCATTTTCTTTAACATGTCCTCATACTCTATCCAAATTGAGTTAATGCAGAATACTGACCTTAATTGTGTCTACCTCATAAGAGAGGTGACCCTTCATATACTCTGGTGCAGCTGCACAGCTGCGGATGTTTGCTACTTAACCCTTAAACCGCGCAATACACATATAGATGATTTCAGTAACAAAACCGAAACTGCGCAATACATTAATAGCTGTTTTAGTGTCTAGTGCTTTAAGGAAAACAAAATATGTGAAGGTTTTTGTAGGATTTAATATTCTCACTGGTTTTAATTCTTCCTGTTGGCAAGTCGAGCCCGGATTAAATTAATCCAATGGTTAGATTGTTATTACTATAATTAGTGTTACAGATCCACAAGGGTCTTGATGGGGGCTCGAACCTGTGTACTTGATGGTCCCAGATGCGACATAATAATTGTCATTATTATATGGTGAATTTCAAAAATGCATTAATTTATTATTATGAGAAAATCACTGGAGCCACTAAAAAGAATTTTCTCAATTGATAAAACACATTAATGTGATTAATTTATGTGTTATGATTATTATTATTTTAGTAATGTTGAAAGTGACAAAAATCACTGCAGAATTCTTGTGGCTGAAATATCCATATTATAAGAGACTGTTTGTCTGTCTGTCTTAAGTTGGAGGTCAGACAGCTAGGGATAGAATCACTAAAATTTGTAGGGAAAATGGCGTAAGGTACGGGACGGACATAGGCTAATCAAGGTAGACCAAAGTGAAACATTTTAAGCAAAATAGCTTTTATGGAGAACCCCCCATGCTATTTTTATGGAGTAAAATGTGAAGTATTTGTGTGATTTCTATAGAGTTTTAGTCATAATATTTTTTTCATAAATAACATATTTCCCAACTAATTCTGCAAAAAAAAAAAATAAAATACAAATATTTTGTCTCAACTCTGCCCTTAATCAGACCTTAATTAGAGTGTGTTATACGAGTGATATTTAAGACAGCAAGAGGTCGAAGGGAATATGGGGAGACGGGTAGTAGTGCCTCCTCTGAATAGCCTGTAATTATGTATCGAACTTCTGCTTCTTCGGGGACTATAGGCCTCCTACGGAGCCCCTCCCCCCCACCCCCCACCCCTCTTTTGTGTATTTATCGTAATATCATCAGTATCATTCCTATTGCTATAATTTTATCATAATTATCATCTATCGTGGGCGATATTATAGACCTGTCAATTTCTTTTTGTATGTTGACCAGACCACACACTAGAAGGTGAAGGGACGACGACGTTTCGGTCCGTCCTGGACCATTTTCAAGTCGATTGTCAATTCCTTTTTTCCAATGGATTCCTTTTCCATGGAACGTCAAGGGAACCCAACAGATATTGTTCTGTCTATCACCCTCTGAGTATACTCGTTATACCCCAGCCTATATATACTCGTTAGTTATACCCAGTTATACTCGTTATATCTGTACGTTATTGTCTCTGGTAACAGGTGTACATATACTCTCAGGGACGCATAGTTACTGTTGCAAAAATGTTGGTAGTGATAAATAAATGCAGATAGGTTGTGATAGATAATCTCTGCAATGTTCCCATTACCTTCCGCGAACATTTATAACCGCGTAAAGCCTCGTTCGCAAAATTAAATTCTACTTTCACCAGAGTATGAGACGCCATGACAGAACGCATCATATATCAAACCCCCATCAGATGTCATCAGATCTCATCACATCCCATCAGATCCCATCTTTCTAACTCCCCCCCCCCCCACCACCACCACCTTCCCACACAGACAGATCCCACGACACATCCAAGTGAGCCAAATATTTACTGTATTCGCCTTAAGAAATAAACTCCTGATTTTTTTATCTCTCAATATTTTCATCTTAAGTTAAGACAAATACCAAGAGAGTCGCTTCTTGTAAACATTGCGCTTCGGCAATGTTTAGTTTGGGGGGAGGAATTTTATCCCTTTACCGTCTTACTGTAAACCACTGTAAACCAGGCTTGATGTATATGTTTAACAGCTCGTGGAAAGTATCCTTGAAAGTAAAAAACAAAACGAAAAAAAAAACAATTGAATTGAGAGCAAGAGTTGTGTGTTTCTAACTGAGTTTTACTGCCTTAAAGCGATTAAATTTGTGAGTTTACTGTTGAAAATGTTTTAATATATGAAAGTTTATTGTGGGAGGCGCCTTAATATATGAACGTTTGCTGTGAGGGGAAGATAATTTCACCCCTGTGTTGGATCCAAGGATCAACGATCCTGCGGCCCGGTCTCTGACCAGGCTTCCTGGTTAGTGGTCTGCTCAATCAGGCTGTTAGACGCGGCTGCTCGCAGCCTAACATATAAATCACAGCCTGGATGATCAGGTATTCTTTAGAGGTGTTTATCCAAGTTCTCTTTTGAACACCGTGAGAGGTTGCCCAGTTATGCCTCTTATATGTATTGGGAGAGTGTTGAAAAGTCATATATATATATATATATATATATATATATATATATATATATATATATATATATATATATATATATATATATATATATAATATTGAGAGAGAGAGAGAGAGAGAGCTAGCTGTTTCATAATATTACTGACCCATTAATCGTGAGTAAGATGTTCTACCGGCTCCCATATCCTTCAGCACGACAACGGCAGTCAAATTGGTGTCTTGAATTACCCTGATGTTTCATCGTAAACACTGTCTTCACTTCCCATTCTGGGGAAAAAGAGATTAAGATGAGAATCTCTGAGAAACCCGAAGCCAGTTTGGCCGCACACGGAGACGAGGGCTGGCCCTTGGGTGTGTCAGCGGTCCTGCAGCTCAAATAACATCGTTGATCAGAATGGTAACAGACACCAGCGCTCGTAAGAACCACCTGGATGGTCATTAGCCTCCTGCAAGCCTCGGCTCCCTGTCTCAACTACAGCCAAGAAGCCTTTTAAACGAGCTATAAACGACAATCTTATAATTTCGAGAGCGGAGTAGCTAAGATTTTCTTGCTTGCTCGTTTAATGCTTCTGTTGGTCGTAACTAACAGGCAAATTGCCTGGTAGTCATTTTGATTTGTATTGAGCTTATCAGCCCAGCTTATCAGGGCTGCTGGGCTTACTATAAAGTGGATATAAACAAAACAAGGGCTGCTCATTTTAACCTTATCAGGGACGTCATGTCTACAGCCCTGAGGATTTCGGTACACAGAAACTGTCCAGTTCACGGAACTCCACTGAACATCCTGTCAACAGCTTATGGAGATCAGAGTTGTGTTGTGATAACTTCATTTGGGATATTTTAAACGAGTCAATTTGCATATTTAGCCAAGTATGTAGTTTGTCAGTCATTGCAGAAGTGCATATGGGTGAAATGCTGCAGGCATAAATAGGTGAGTACACACACCCACACACACACACACACACACACACACAGACCCACACACACACACACACACACACACACACACACACACACACACACACACACACACACACACACACACACACACACACCCACACACACCCACACACACACACACACACACACACACACACACACACACACACACACACACATACACACACTCACACACACACACACACACATTGTGTAAATTCAGTAGGGAACAACATCAGTAGGGATGTTGTTGTTTTCTTTATATATTGAAATCTCTAGAGCTGACAATCCCTAAGTGGACATTTGAAGGCATAGCTGACATCTTTTTCTTTTAAGACCTTTTGCTTGATGTCATAAGAGTTCTCCATGAACAAGTTGGCAGTCTTCTTGCTCCTGCACTAGAGTGACAACTCAATCTTCAGGTTGGTGTTGTAGGAGGGGTCATGTTTCTACCAGTAATGTGTTCCAGGGTACTTTCCTCCATTGTGTATACCATTGAAAAGAAGCTCGAATAGCATAGTTTACGAAGTGACGCTGTAGGGCTGTAGCCGGGTACACATACATGGTAGTACATGGTAGATCACCTAGCTTTTTTTCAATGATATTGACCTATCTGTATTCATTATTGACGAGTCAATAATGGATGGGTGAATGAGGCCCATTATTGATCGTTCCACACCACTGACACCTCGTAGATGGGAAGAAATCATCACACCTAGAAGACTCGTAGGTGAGACTGCGGTAACATCAGTCACCCAAGTAGCACCCATCATGCTAATCCTAATCAGCTTAGGTCCGGGATCGCCATAGACTGTGAAGACACAGCGTACGCAGCATACATATAGCCAACTAGAAAGAGAAGACACGGGGGGGGGGGGGGTTATTTGATATTAAAACAGCTTGAAGCAAGTCAGCAAGGATGCTGTGCTCAGATCCGCTCTTCAGCACGGATCTCTCCACCATTATCTACAACTGTTATCTTGAGGTTATCTTGAGATGATTTCGGGGCTTTAGTGTCCCCGCGGCCCGGTCCTCGACCAGGCCTCCACCCCCAGGAAGCAGCCCGTGACAGCTGACTAACTCCCAGGTACCTATTTACTGCTAGGTAACAGGGGCATTCAGGGTGAAAGAAACTTTGCCCATTTGTTTCTGCCTCGTGCAGGAAATCGAACCCGCGCCACAGAATTACGAGTCCTGCACGCTATCCACCAGGCTACGAGGCCCCTACGAGGTTATACACACAGATTTTGTTGTATTTGATTACGGCTTCCAAAAATCGTCTTTATGAGCTCTCATTCTCTCGGGCTTATCGCAAGTGGCACTGATAACGGCCCTTGAGAACGAGAGGCATGTGCTTGAGTGGCTGACCTGTTGCTATCTTGATATATGGTACTCTCTACGTCACCAGTAGTCAGCTGTTAGGTTATCACCTCAGATAAACCTCAGATATCACATCTCTTTAACTTTTCACATTACGGCGATTTATCTTAAAACTTTTAACTCCACTTTTATCGAGTTAAAGTGTTTATAAAATGGCTTATAAGTGCACTTTATAATGCCTGTGGCAAGACGATACAAATTTCTCTTTTACTTAATAAAAAAGAGATTCTTTTGGGACTTTTTTTGTCGTATTTTGGAAGTGTGACAACATGAGGTGTTTACACTCTCTTAGAAAATGGAGTGAGACGCACTATTTCTGATTTTCACACTCGTACTAATATGCTTCTTGTCTGCTTTTTCCTTGGTGTTACAAAAGCCTTAAATGGCATACACAGAAAGCCTTTAAACCAAGAAGGAGTTCTTCAAATATATATTAATTTTTTATTTGCGTGAATTTTTACGTCTTGCGTCTATCGGTTAAAACGTTAATAAGTGAATGGGCTGAGAGGCAGGATGTGAGGCAGCAGCATCATGAACCTCTTCAGGACTCATCTGATAGACAGCATCACCAACATCTTCAAGACTCATCTGATAGACAGCATCACTAAGATTACCACTCTCGCAGCCATTCACTATAAGCTTCCTTATCTTAGAATAAAATAATTATTTATACTCCTGCTTATTCTTGTAATTATTTTTTATTAAAACAATATTTTTTTATTTAGGCCTAGAGCTAAAATTTTGGGTTATCTTTGCCTGTTACAAAACAGTTCTTATCTCACTTTTAAATCGAGGAAAACTTTTGAGCATATTACCAAACAGTACTTTTTACTGGTTTTCTTCAATATACTTAACAGAATTTTATTTACAAATATGTTCTTTTTGGTATTATATTTCCAAATAACAAAAATTTAATGCCAATTTTTTTATATTTTTTTATTTTGGTTCAATTATTATCGTTGTTTTATTTCATTGTTCAAACTGTCATTAATTGTTATTAACCAAAATTAATTAAAATAACTTGAGTATTAATTTTTATCACGTCAAAAATAATATTAATTTAATTTTACCGACGATATGTTTTTGTTTTTTACTATTATTATTTAAATATTATTTCCGAAATTCTTATTTTTAATTAAATTTTAATGTAAAAAAAACATTCTTTCAGTGATCATTGCTAATTATACTCTACACATATTCTGCACCTCAGCCGTCTATGTTCGGGTGCTGTAATTGTTCTCCTAGACCACTTGAGTCATTATGAGTCCGAATTTTAAATAGAGTAATTAGTTAAAATATTTTCCTTAATTACAGACGGGGGCATGAGTTACAAAGACGCGGCATGCTGCTTTAATTGTTGGGCTCCGTGCCCGCTACTGGGGTGTTAAACACCGTAGCCTGTGATATGTGCATTCTTAACATTGTAGCCTGTGATATGTGCTTTCTTAACATTGTAGCCTGTGATATGTGCATTCTTAACACCATAGCCTGCTATATGGGCATTCTTAACACCATAGCCTGCTATATGTGCATTCTTAACACCATAGCCTGCTATATGGGCATTCTTAACACTGTAGCCTGCTATATGTGCATTCTTAACACTGTAGCCTGCTATATGGGCATTCTTAACACCGTAGCCTGTGATATGTGCATTCTTAACACAGTAGCCTGCTATATGGGCATTCTTAACACCGTAGCCTGTGATATGTGCATTCTTAACACTGTAGCCTGCTATATGGGCATTCTTAACACCGTAGCCTGCGATATGTGCATTCTTAACACTGTAGCCTGTGATATGTGCATTCTTAACACCACAGCCTGCTATATGTGCATTCTTAGCGCCGTAGCCTGTGATATGTGCATTCTTAACACCATAGCCTGCTATATGGGCATTCTTAACACCGTAGCCTGTGATATGTGCATTCTTAACACCATAGCCTGCTATATGGGCATTCTTAACACCATAGCCTGTGATATGTACATTCTTAACACTGTAGCCTGCGATATGTGCATTCTTAACACTGTAGCCTGTGATATGTGCATTCTTAACACCATAGCCTGCTATATGTGCATTCTTAACACTGTAGCCTTCGATATGTGCATTCTTAACACTGTAGCCTGTGATATGTGCATTCTTAACACTGTAGCCTGCTATATGGGCATTCTTAACACCGTAGCCTGTGATATGTGCATTCTTAACACTGTAACCTGCTATATGGGCATTCTTAACACTGTAGCCTGCTATATGGGCATTCTTAACACCGTAGCCTGTGATATGTGCATTCTTAACACTGTAACCTGCTATATGGGCATTCTTAACACTGTAGCCTGTGATATGTGCATTCTTAACACCGTAGTCTGCGATATGTGCATTCTTAACACTGTAGCCTGCGATATATGCATTCTTAACACTGTAGCCTGTGATATGTGCATTCTTAACACCGTAGCCTGCTATATGTACATTCTTAACACTGTAGCCTGCGATATATGCATTCTTAACACTGTAGCCTGTGATATGTGCATTCTTAACACCGTAGCCTGCTATATGTACATTCTTAACACTCTAGCCTGTGATATGTGCATTCTTAACACTGTAGCCTTCGATATGTGCATTCTTAACACTGTATCCTGTGATATGTGCATTCTTAACACTGTAGCCTGCTATATGGGCATTCTTAACACCGTAGCCTGTGATATGTGCATTCTTAACACTGTAACCTGCTATATGGGCATTCTTAACACTGTAGCCTGCTATATGGGCATTCTTAACACCGTAGCCTGTGATATGTGCATTCTTAACACTGTAACCTGCTATATGGGCATTCTTAACACTGTAGCCTGTGATATGTGCATTCTTAACACCGTAGTCTGCGATATGTGCATTCTTAACACTGTAGCCTGCGATATATGCATTCTTAACACTGTAGCCTGTGATATGTGCATTCTTAACACCGTAGCCTGCTATATGTACATTCTTAACACTGTAGCCTGCGATATATGCATTCTTAACACTGTAGCCTGTGATATGTGCATTCTTAACACCGTAGCCTGCTATATGTACATTCTTAACACTGTAGCCTGTGATATGTGCATTCTTAACACTGTAGCCTGCTATATATGTAGGCTTGCAGACCGCTAAAAGTAAGCCTGTTGGACCGAGCTCCAAAACGTCAAGCCGGGCCCCTTGCCTGGCTTTGGGAGTAGAAGAACTCCCAGAATCCACTCCAGGTGTCATCCAGGCACTAATGGATTCATTATACCTGCGATGTATGGATTCCTAATTTACTTGAATATAAACGGTGTCAAAGTCTGAATTAATTGACGGCTTTTAATTTATGTCTATCTCCTTAGCTTTGTCTCTAAGCAGGAACAAAAAAAATGTTTCTTTCTCCATTGATGTCTTGACGGAGAAGTTTTGTTGATTGAGAGGCAAGAATCTATGCCAGAAAGGAAAGGAACTATTAGGGGGAATTGGGCAAGCCATTACGACTATATAGCACTAAGAAGGGGTCAGGATAAGGATATGGGATGGGACGGGGGAAAGGAATGGTGCCCAGGACGGTCGGAGGACTGAACACCGACCTGCAGGAAGCGAGACCGTCCCTCTACCGTCCAGCCCAAGTGGTTAAGTATTATCAACAAACTCCTCACGAGGCTTATAGTGAGAGCCTCGTATCAGGTCACCAATGTCATCAGCCTTCCACATGATGGCGGTCTGTCTGAGATACAATAGACCTCCTTGAGGAACAACAAGCCCAACTTCAACCGGATTTTTCACTATTTCAGCTCCCCTCCTGTGAACGTTCAAAAGCCCTATGACGTGTAGGCATTGGGGAGCAAGGAGCCCGGGTTTTTCCTGCCTATTTGGGCCCTCAGGGACCCCATTTTCTCCTAACCGGGATCGCGGGTTAGAGGAGGAACTACAGCAAATAAATCAGTGACATTGAATAAAAGGGAATATATTGAGTGAGCCCATCCCGGGGCGTCGCTGGTGGAGGCAGAGGTTGATAGAACAATGGGGACGCTGACAAGTGCCGGCGGTTGTTCGATTCTTGACACAAGTGACCAACCAGGCGCCGCTGAGCGATAAGGGGGGGTGGGGTGTTCGGTGTGGGGGAGGAGAGGGGGGTTCTTATTGGTGGTCACCGTCCAGGCATACCTCTGGTTGTCTAAGTTTGCTGGTGCCTACACCATTTCTTCTCATAAATACCCGCAAATATCCTTGCTGCGGATCACTCTATTGGCGGCACCTCTGCCTGTTACATATATGTAGGTTACTCCTCCTCCGTTGCCTGCACACCTGACACACTATTGCAGGTGTTTTATCTTCTGGTTAGTGCTCTGTTCGCCACGTGTTCGCCAAATACGCTTACACAGTCTTTTTTTTCATTTTTTGGTGCGTATTGCGTATCGACGTAAACTACTAGTTATTCCTAGTAATTCCTCTCACGATTATCGTCTATTTTATAATCCTAATCAATCTCTCTCTCTCTCTCTCTCTCTCTCTCTCTCTCTCTCTCTCTCTCTCTCTCTCTCTCTCTCTCTCTCTCTCTCTCTCTCTCTCTCTCTCTCTCCCCTAAGTAATCTCCAGAATCATTTCAATGTTCTGTCGCTTATCAATTTATACTGGTGGATTTAGTGAAGACGTCGCCTTTTGCAGGGTCGGCGTTCGATGCTCCATGGTCCAAGTATTTGGGTACGGTCCTTACAAAACTTCCTCATGTCACAGCTTCGGACACAGTAGGCTCAGAGATACTTTAGGACACAGTAGGCTCAGAGATACTTTAGGACACAGTAGGCTCAGAGATACTTTAGGACACAGTAGGCTCAGAGATACTTTAGGACACAGTAGGCTCAGAGATACTTTAGGACACAGTAGGCTCAGAGATACTTTAGGACACAGTAGGCTCAGAGATACTTTAGGACACAGTAGGCTCAGAGATACTTTAGGACACAGTAGGCTCAGAGATACTTTAGGACACAGTAGGCTCAGAGATACTTTAGGACACAGTAGACTGAGAGATACTTTAGGACACAGTAGGCTCAGAGATACTTTAGGATACAGTAGGCTCAGAGATACTTTAGGACACAGTAGACTCAGAGATACTTTAGGACACAGTAGGCTCAGAGATACTTTAGGACACAGTAGGCTCAGAGATACTTTAGGACACAGTAGGCTCAGAGATACTTTAGGACACAGTAGGCTCAGAGATACTTTAGGACACAGTAGGCTCAGAGATACTTTAGGACACAGTAGGCTCAGAGATACTTTAGGACACAGTAGGCTCAGAGATACTTTAGGACACAGTAGGCTCAGAGATACTTTAGGACACAGTAGGCTCAGAGATACTTTAGGACACAATAGGCTCAGAGATACTTTAGGACACAGTAGGCTCAGAGATACTTTAGGACACAGTAGGCTCAGAGATACTTTAGGACACAGTAGGCTCAGAGATACTTTAGGACACAGTAGGCTCAGAGATACTTTAGGACACAGTAGGCTCAGAGATACTTTAGGACACAGTAGGCTCAGAGATACTTTAGGACACAGTAGGCTCAGAGATACTTTAGGACACAGTAGACTGAGAGATACTTTAGGACACAGTAGACTGAGAGATACTTTAGGACACAGTAGACTGAGAGATACTTTAGGACACAGTAGACTGAGAGATACTTTAGTTTACGACTTAAAAGTTTCTCTCAGCTTGAAGGTTTTTAATATCAGGTTTAAGAATAAGGTGACTGGAGAAGATGAGAAATTGAGCTTAGAACATTCTCTCTCTCTATTCTCTTCCATCAGAAGTTCATCCCATCTCTCTCTCTCTCTCTCTCTCTCTCTCTCTCTCTCTCTCTCTCTCTCTCTCTCTCTCTCTCTCTCTCTCTCTCTCTCTCTCTCTCTCTCTCTTCCTGTCTCTCCCGTCTTGAACCAGTCTACTCTCCTTAGAGCTCTCACCTCATAATGCCCTAGTGCCCCAGCTTATTCATTCCTACTACATCTCATTATCCACCTCATTATCTTCATTATCCTTCGCCCTCACACTGGTCTTACACCATCATCCTTACGCCCTTACATCAGTCCTGCAGTTAATGACCTTTGACTTGGACTTTGGACGTAACACGGTCCTCACCCCCTTCCCTTCCCTCATCCCCCCCTTTCCCCATCCCTCCTCACATTTCCCCTTTCCGTCATTCAGGGGCTATAAGCGCTTTGTAACGTGTAGAGCTGTTTGGAGGGCGGCGGGGGGGTGTGTGTGGTAGTGTTGGAGATGGTGAGTGGGGTCGATTTGCTGTTAAATCGAGTACCTACCTACAACAGCATGTTAAATCGTACCAAGGTGCGCCTCTGCTGTGGTCAGCATGGCTGACTGGCAGTGTCTGCGTTTAACCTCAAGCGTTCATGCGTGTGGAGTTTGTTTCTGTCGGTCTGCGGCGCTATAGGTCTGCTTGTGTGTGTGTGTGTGTGTGTCCAACGTCTGGTGTAACCTGTCGTAAAGGCGTGTTTGAAGTCCGGTTCCTGCATGTTTTGATCCGAGTAATTTTGTGTTCGTGTGTGTTCTTGTTGTGTTCGAGGCGGTTGTGTGTTCTTGTTGTGTTCGAGGCGGTTGTGTGTTCTTGTTGTGTTCGAGGCGGTTGTGTGTGTCCGTGTTGTGGTAAGATTGTTTGAGGAGAATAACGCTGATTAATTGGATTAGTTCAGTCGTCATTAAATCGGGTCACATTACCCGTTAATGTGACCCGATTTGAGGGTAAATCGGTAAAGGCTCAGGGGGGGGGCTCAATATTCATGCCTGGACGGAAGAGTTTAGGCAGCGTTCCATTCACCTGATGCTACTGTTCACTGAGCAGTAAAGCGATATTCGAGAGTTATAGACCATCTATATAGGCATACTATTCTTAGGGGGAGGTTAATGCTATAGTTGACCTTTAAGGGGGGGACCCCTATAGGCCTAACAGCCTTACTGATCCCCCCCTCCCCCCCCCCCATCAAGACGAAACACCTCGATCGCGCGCTGAACTTTTTCCTCTGAATTTCGATACAGGCGAATTATATTTTATAGAATTATTCAAGTGGATGGAATGGAAAATCGAGTAGAAGTCTGAAATGTTTCGAAAGTTGTGGTGAATAGGAGTCAGCAAATCGTCAAATTCAGTAGCATTCATTGTTTTTGTTGAGTAAAATGAATGGAAGATGATGATGATGAGTTAATGAGAATGAATTAGTTTCTTTAACGTAGGAGAGATATGAGGGAGATGAGCAGACGTGAGTGAGTGAGTGAGTGAGTGAGTGAGTGAGTGAGTGAGTGAGTGAGTGAGTGAGTGAGTGAGGAGCGTGAACAATACAAAGAGTAACGGAATTGGATTTCACGAAACACGTTCAGAAGAATCTGGTTGAATGAAGCGATTGGGCAATGCGATGGATGAACAGTATGTAGTGTGAAGAGTCATGCTGCAGCATGAGATAGGCATAATAAACATGTGTCTGTAGAACACTTTCGTTCCTATCCTTCTGTTCACCTTTATGATTGATGAGTAGTCAATCATCAATCTATTAAAGTCTATCTAATCTTCCCGCACTCTATTAGAGAACTGAGACGAACACTTATGAAGATAGATAAATAGATAAGCTCACAGATAGAACTAGTAAATGTCTATTTACTAGTTCTATCTGTGAGCTTATCTATTTATCTAAGCTCACAGATAGAACTAGTAAATAGGCATACAGATAGATTTAAATAAAGATAATAACGTAAACTATCTTTGTGTCAAATAAAAGGAACAATTAATGTATGTGCGCGCGTACTTACCTAGTTGTGCTTGCGAGGGGGGGTTGAGCTCTGGCTCTTTGGTCCCGCCTGTGTGTGTGTGTGTCCGCATGCATGCTTGCTCGGTGTTGCAAGTAGCTCTTCAGTAGCAACAAACAGGAAGCTGGGTCATTGCACAATGAGACTTTCCGTCACATAAGTTTTGAACCCCGCACCCTGGCAAGGAGGGGAGGGGGCAGCATCTGCTCTCGTTAATGGGCAGATTAGCTGGTTATTAGCGGCTAAATACCGAAGAGGAGGGGTCATTACTGATTCCCTTCGCTCATTAGCGAATTCGTTAATGAAGAGAAGGGTTATCGAGGCGTGAATATAATTAGATAATGGAGGTTTGGAGATATCTTGGGGGACATGTAGACGAGTGGTTTGGTAACCAGAGCAGGTGAGATATTCTGTCTGTCTGTCTCTGTCTGTCTCTCTGTCTGTCTGTCTCTCTCTCTCTCTCTCTCTCTCTCTCTCTCTCTCTCTCTCTCTCTCTCTCTCTCTCTCTCTCTCTCTCTCTCTCTCTCTCTCTCTCTCTCTCTCTCTCTCTCTCTCTCTCTCTCTCTCTCTCTCTCTCTCTCTCTCTCTCTCTCTCTCTCTCTCTCTCTCTCTCTCTCTCTCTCTCTCTCTCTCTCTCTCTCTCTCTCTCTCTCTCTCTCTCTCTCTCTCTCTCTCTCTCTCTCTCTCTCTCTCTCTCTCTCTCTCTCTCTCTCTCTGTCTCTGTCTCTGTCTCTGTCTCTCTCTCTCTCTCTCTCTCTCTCTCTCTCTCTCTCTCTCTCTCTCTCTCTCTCTCTCTCTCTCTCTCTCGCTTTGTAGCTTTCTCTATTGTTCTCTTACTTTTCTTCTCGTTCTCTCTATCTCTTTTTTTGTTCTCTCACTCTTTCAATTTCCTCCAGTCGGGGTTCAATCCCCGATTGAACGCCGACTCCATTGGTGGTTGAGCACCATTCCTTTCCCCCCGTCCCATCCCAAATCCTTATCCTGTCCCTTCCAAGTGCTATATAGTCGTAATGGCTTGGCGCTTTCCCCCCATGAGAGTTCCTTTCCCTTCCTCTCACCATAAGTTCCCGTCATCATATCTCTCGTCACCATAACTATAACTCCGGTCATTATAACAGCCACGATTTAGCTAGGTCACCTCATCAACCACTTCTCACGTCGTCATAACGCAATCACCATCATAACGACACAATTAACACCATAACAACACAGCTAACACCCTAACAGCATAACTGTTGCCACACAGCTAACGCCACCACCGCACAGATAACTACGCAATAACATGGTTGACATCATAACAACCCGGCTGACCCCATGGTATAGCCAACACCGTAATACAATACGTCTAACACCATAACCACAGAGCGAACACCATAACAAGGCCCATAAACCGCAGTTCACTTCACCATAGCCACAGCAAAACTCTATTTTCTGCCACGAGGAACAACCATATAGAGCCAGCTGAGGCTACCTCTCCTAATAGTGCCTTGTCTCTATGTCCTTGTCTATCTCCTCAAAGTTAATAACAAAGTGATGATCCACTACGAAGGGAAATAGGTTGCATGTCCAGCAAAGGCGAGGAAGTGTAACTAATAGGGAGTGTGCTGTTTGGTCACTAATTCGGGTTGCGTTGATTCTAGCAAAGGCGAAAAGGTCTAGCCTAGAGGGAGTGCTAGAAGGCTGGTAACTCTAGCACTAGTGAGAGAGTGACATAAGAAGCACGCTGGTTGGCGTTAATTTGGATAAACAGCAAAAATTTATGGCGATTCATTAGCGCCACAAATTGCCTTATTAGCGCCTTAAGTGGTGGTCATAAGGTGCACACAATGACACTCAGGATAACTACAGAAGGAGGTAGTTACATGACTCAGAGGGTACCTGAGTGTCATTGAAATTCTCCAGGTCCCACAGGAGGCAGCTGAGCTGATACCATGCATAGTTGCAGACGAGGAGTCACAATAACGTGGCTGAAATATGTTGACCAGACCACACATACTAGAAACTGAAGGGACAACGACGTTTCGGTCCGTCCTGGACCATTCTCAAGTCGAGAATTCACTCTTCCTCTGAAAAACTTCCTCTGAAGTTCCTCTGAAGTTCCTCTGAAATTCTTCCTCTGAAGAACTCTTCCACTGAAGGACAACGACGTTTCGGTCCGTCCTGGACCATTCTCAAGTCGAAAGTGAAACGTCGTCGTCTCTTCACTTTCTAGTGTGTGGTCTGGTCAACATCCATAGCTCTAAGATCACCTATAGAAAAAATTAGAGAATAGGAAGCCAACGAGTGAAAAGCGTGAGACCAGACTGTGAGGTTCGTCCTCCCAGCATACATAGGTGAGTTCACATCCTTAGGTATGCAACGACTGTTTTTTTCCATATGCAAATACGTGCAAGTGACACGCTGCAGCGCGGCTCTCGCTCACTCACAACAAAGAACATTCATGCCACCACACGTCCTCATTACACCACAATGGATAATAACACAAAAACGAAGAAATTTCATTTACAATTTTTAACACTGACTCGAATAATTACCGTTCATACGTCTTGCTTTTCCATATAACAATAATTTGTTGAATCTGGCTTTAAAGTCGTGGATGGTGACGGCTTCCACATGCAGCTGTTTCAGTGTGTTCAGCTTTTTTGTTACCACCCGTTCGCAGCACGAGTATTTCCTTACGTTTCTTCAATTGATGTGTGTTTCCAGTTTCCACTTATATCCTCCTATCTGTGTTTCCAGTTTCCACTTATATCCTCCTATCTGTGTTTCCAGTTTCCACTTATATCCTTCTATCTGTGTTTCCAGTTTCCACTTATATCCTCCTATCTGTGTTTCCAGTTTCCACTTATATCCTCCTATCTGTGTTTCCAGTTTCCACTTATATCCTCCTATCTGTGTTTCCAGTTTCCACTTATATCCTTCTATCTGTGTTTCCAGTTTCCACTTATATCCTCCTATCTGTGTTTCCAGTTTCCACTTATATCCTCCTATCTGTGTTTCCAGTTTCCACTTATATCCTCCTATCTGTGTTTCTAGTTTCCACTTATATCCTCCTATCTGTGTTTCCAGCTTCCACTTATATCCTTCTATCTGTGTTTCCAGCTTCCACTTATATCCTTCTATCTGTGTTTCCAGCTTCCACTTATATCCTCCCGTCCTGTTTTCTCTCAATTTGCAGAGGCTGTCCTTTTCTACCTTGTCTATTCTCCTCGGTACCTTTTATGTTGTGATCATGTCCTCTCTGTTTATTGTGACTTCTATGGATGCGAGATCTAGTTCTTTTATTCTGTACTCACAGCTAAATCCGTCTTGCTCAGACATTAATCTTGTTTGAATAGCTGGGGCCAGATTCACGAAAGCACTTACGCAAGCACTTACGAACCTGTACAGCTTTTCTCAATCTATGGGGGCTTTGTTTACAATTATTAAACACTGAATGAGCTCCGAAGCACCAGGAGGCTGTTTATAACAATAACAACAGTTAATTGGGAAGTTTTCATGCATGTAAACTGTTTAATAAATGTACCCAAAGCCGTCAAAGTTTGAGGAAAGTTGCACACGTTCGTAAGTGTTTGCGTACGTGCTTTCGTGAATCTGGCTCCTGATCTGTACCTTCTGTTTTGGCTGACACTTCACGCAGAACGGATTCCAGGCTGGTGCTGCATACTCCAGTATTGGTCTTACAAATGATGGGTAGATTGCCTTCAAGGAGTCACGAGTTAGGTTTCTGAACGACTATCTAATGTTTGTCAGCGTCTCATGTGCTGCCGATGTTAGTCTGTTTATGTGTCTTTAGTGTTTGTGTTGGAATTATGTCCACTACCAAATTATTCCGACTCCTGTAGTTGCTTGTCTCTTATGTTGAAGATATCATAACTTTTTGCAGTCCTCCTCTTTTCATGTTTATTTTCATTTGCATATATGCTTGGGGACCATTCAAGCTTCTTCGCTTGTTTATGTGTGTGTGGGGGGGGGGGTAGTTGTGTGTGTGTGATTGAGATGGAGGAATTGAGTGTCTTTGTAGTTCATTAACCACTCATTTGTTGTTAAGGGTCGAGTTTCAGCTCTAGAACCCTGCCTTTGCAACTGGTGCTATCTTGAGATCTTGAGGTTATCTTGATATGATTTCGGGGCTTTTTAGTGTCCCCGCGGCCCGGTCCTCGACCAGGCCTCCACCCCCAGGAAGCAGCCCGTGACAGCTGACTAACACCCAGGTATCTATTTTACTGCTAGGTAACAGGGGCATAGGGTGAAAGAAACTCTGCCCATTGTTTCTCGCCGGTGCCTGTTTAATGCAGTGACTCCCGACCTAAGTTTCAGTCATATTTACTATCGAAATTATGAACGAAGTGACTTCTACATTCTACACTATTATTTCATCCATTTTCCAACTATGCTTACGGTGAAAAATATATTTTAGTCTCTATTTTCCTCTGATCTGGCCTAGGCATTCGCCCAAGCCCTTTTGTTATTTTTGTATTCATCTTGAACATCTATATTTAGCCCATTTTAATCCCAAAAGGATTTTATATGTCTCAGTCATATCTCCTCAATTCCTCCTTACTAGAGACTAAAGGTCTTACCGGATCACTCGTAATTCTGGGACGAGCCTTGATGTAAGCGTCCTTCAAGTGGTTGACTACCTGGCTGCATACTCTGAAACACTTATCAAATAGGTGGTTCACAACTTATCTACCTTTTCCAATGAGCAGTGGGAAATGCAGGTAAGATGAATCCCTGAAACGGCAAAAGAAAAGGACCAGGGAGACGAAATAACCACTGACTTAGCACCGGAGGCTTGCATAAATAGATTAACAGATCAGCATATGCAAAACTGGCGAACATAAGAATACCATTCAGGAGCTTTTGGAAGGAAGCTTCCCAGATTACTTTACACAACGTACGTGAGACCCATTCTCTAAAATGACCCCCCTAAACTGGAAGTCAATAATGGAAGTGACATGATAACGATATACAAGATTCTCAGGGAAGGCATAAAGGTTAATAAGGAGATCATTATGAGGATATCGTTAATGAGAAAGAAGAGGTTAAAAGATGAGAGTTGAGGCTCATGGATGTTAGGAAGAAATTTATCGCATAAGGCTAATGGGTAAATGGAGATAATTTAAAGGAGAAACAGAAGAAGGGAATTCAGTATATAGTTTCAGAAGTGATCTAACAGACACGAGGGTAGCAAGTCGTTTCATGAGACAATCAGCAGCTACAAAGGCAGAGCTTAGGAGCTAACGCTGAACCCTGTTAAGCACATTATATAAGTACCTTACCTTGAGGTGCTTCCGGGGCTTAGCGTCCCCGCGGCCCGGTCGTCGACCAGGCCTCCCTGGTTGATGTATACCTTTGTGATTGCATGCATGCGTCAATCTGTGCTTGTTGGGCGAGGGTCCAATGTGAGCTTCAGCTCTTGGGCCCGATCTACGTCTACGGGTTATAGATGTGTGTGTGGCCATTCCCTGCTCTCGCTAGTTCCATTGTTGTTGTTGGTGTTTAAGATTCGCTACTGGGAACAAAAAGTTCCAAGTAGCACGGACTATGGTGAGCCCGTAGTGGACTTACCTGGCACAGGAACGTTACAATTGTCGGACCTAAAAGACACACTTCAGGTCCACTTTAACCTACCGGGAATATATAAAAGTATTTTCTAGGACATAAGATATAGCTTAGTAATATAATTTATACAAGCAGGGGGGTATACCAGGCGGTGCCCGGGTTAGTCTACCCTTCCCCACATTCCACCCCTTTTTTATTTCCCCCTTCTCTCTACACTTCCCATCCCCCCCCCCCCCTTCTTCCCCTCTATCTCTTCTTCCCTCCTTTTTCATTCCCTTCTTCCTCGTGTGGAGTTCAATCTCGAACAGACATTTACATTTAAATTTATGTATGAATATACTAGGGGGGAGGGCACCGGCTGTACTCGGGTCTCTTTCCCCCCTTTCCCACTCCCTCTATTTCTCAATCTCCCTTCTCTCTCTCATGTCTCTTTCCCTTGTCCTCCCATCTCCTTCTCCTCTCTAAATTTCTCCCTTCTTCCCTCTTTCCCTCTCACCCTTTTCCCCCAATCCCTACTCTCTCGTCTTCCCCTTTTCACCTCTTCTTCCACCTCTCCTTCCCTCTATCCACCTGTTCCCCCTCTCTTCTTCCCTCTCTTCAAACATCACCCCCTCCTCCCTTCGCCTTCCTTATCTTCCTATCTCTGTGTATCTGTCTTCCTCAGTGTGGGCCTGTCTGTCTCTGATGTTTTATTGTCTGTCTCTGTTTTTTATGTTTGTCTTCCTGTCTCTCTCTCTTTGCCCTGGTCGCCCAGTCACTCTGCAGGCCTGTCTCTCTTTCTGTCTCTTTCTATCTCATTCTGTCTCTGTTTTTTTCTCTCTAAAGCTGTAGTAGGATCAGTTGTTTTATGTTACTATGGCCAAAATATGAATAGCAGAACCTTTATGTTATTTTTCATAAGTTACTATAGGAAAAAGTATTTTTCATTAAATTTATGTTTTCAAAATATTTAGCGTAGTGTTTCCGGCAGACAAACCTAAAAATTCGTCGTGGGGGTTAGGATGTGACCCTGGCACGCTGTTCCCTCTTGAATTATGGCGACCTCTATCAACCTATGTCTGTTCCATATCTCAGACCATTCCCCCTGCAAGATTGGGTGGGGCTTATCCCAAGTGTCTGGCTTCCCGCCTTGGGCAGACGAACATATTTTCTCGTACAGATATAGATAGAAGGGGTACCCGGCTGCACCCAGGTCTCTTCCCCCATTTTTCCACTATTTCTCCCCTCTCTCCCCTCCTTATTTACTTCATCTGACCCTTCCTCACTCGCCCCTCTCCCCTTTATCCCCTACTTCGTCCTTCTCTTCCCCCTTTCTACCTTCTCTCAGAAAATTTATTTTAAAAAATCACTGATACAACTGCATGGGGGGTCTCAGAAAATTCTTTTTAACGAATGAAAAATCTCTATGGAGAACACACCAAATACTTCACACTTGACTTCATTAAAACTGCATGGGAGTCTATAAAAGCTTTCTTAAAGGCCTACTCCGTACAGTCTATATCAATCCGTCTATGAAAATAGGGAACAAACAAAAAACCTTGTAGAGTAGCGTATGTAAGTGCCACCAGTTGAGGTCACATAAATAAATAAATAAACAATTAAATAAACAAATTAAAACAGTTTAAATGGATGCTACATTGTATAGACGTGCTATATTGAAGCTTATATGGGGATATAATATGTACATCCCAAGGCTTACATTAAGGCTATTGTTACATTGTTTCATTAGAGCGGACTCAATCACATTTCGTTCAACGAAACCCTTACTTTTAACGATACATTTGGCCTTAATGAAGTCAATAATGATCCCACAAACTGGAATATAAATACAATGCAACAGAGTGCTGGGCTGTACGAATAGCATACGAATGTTGTTTTAAACGTGAGGAAAGAGATCTCCCAGTTTGCCCGACGTAAACACACGCGCACTCATTGCGAGGGATGGAGTACACACAATCTGTTACAGCCGGTGGCAAGTTCTTAATTAAAATGGACTTAACTGTATTATTATTTTTGAACACTGGGTTTTTTCAGGGCTGGGGCAAGTTTTTCTAGTCCTTCAAAATAGGGTAAAAGCAGCGAGTTATTAAGTTCTGGTTAAGACTTGGGAGTATATTTGTAGAAAGTCTTTTATCGCTTGCCCGAATGCGATTTTTTTGGGGCAAATATACGTGCATTTGTAAATATAATTTGCACATGCACGTGTGCATAGAAGATATTGAGCTTCCGGAAGGGATCACTTAGAAGGGGGAGGTAATATGATTTTCGACCCCAAAGAGTGTTTGCCTTTTCGGTCAAGTATTATATTCAAAATAGAGGGAAAGAGGAACACATGGGAACAATCAGATGCCGTCCGCAGGGGGAGCTTATAGCAACGTGGGTCAGTAAACGCCTCAGTCACCTGTGGTGAATTAATTAGTGGTGATAAATTCGTTACCTGAATATAAAATAGATATGATGAACCTCAAAGGTATGAAAAGCATCTCACCGAGATAATGAAGACTGCGAGGTTTTACCAGGAGCTCATTTCTTGTATACACAAACAAAGGAGATGCTTTTTTACCCATAGGGTTATAACCCCGTGGAACCGCCTACCCGCCGAAGCGGTAAAATGCCAAAACTTTGTTAACTTTTAAAGTACAGCTGGAAATGATCATCAAAGCAAATGGGGCAAGCCGCTGGCTTCCTGTCCTCGTCGAGGCCGCTGATGTTAGTGGCTCTCAAGTAAATGATTATTGAACCTAGTTACACTAGCATTTGTACGATACTTCGAAGTCATTCGCTTTCTCTCAGGTTGTCCAATCACTGCCAGGTATTACAGAGCCTCGGTATCCGCGGTACAAGTTGCAAGACTCCTGAAAGGTCGAAAGGTCACTGAAGGATTGCAGGGTAACTTAATGGTCACAGCTTGACAGAAGTGTCAAGAGTCAAGTAAATGATGACAGGGTCCCTGAGGGCTGACAGACAACTGATGGGATTTTAGGTTCCACTGCACCATTCACGGCAGATGAGGTCAGAACGCGCCAGAAAGGACAGGGAGGAAATTACCAATGAGAGGTCAAGTGGGGTCACTACGGCCTGGAGCTAGTTTGTTAGGTGTGAGGGTGATATGCGTGAGGTGGTTATGTTTCGTGTGTGTGTGTGTGTGTGTGTCTACACACCTAGTTGTGTTTGCAGGGGTTGAGCTCTGGCTCTGGCTATCATGTGTGTGTGTGTGTGTGTGTGTGTGTGTGTGTGTGTGTGTGTGTGTATGTGTGTGTGTGTGTGTGTGTGTGTGTGTGTGTGTGTGTGTGTGTGTGTGTGTTTGCAGGGGTTGAGCTCTGGCTCTGGCCATCATGTGTGTGTGTGTGTGTGTCTGTGCGTGCGTAAGGAGATCATGCTGCCTGTGTTTGAAGGTAATGTTGTGTGTGTGTGGAGAGGTTATGGTATGTATGTGAAGGCATAGTCAAATGTCATTTATGCCTTCACATGCCCACTTGGGGAATGTCAGCCCCAACGAACTCAATATATAGGCAAGACGATGACATCTCTCACGAGGTGCCTAACAGTGCACGAGCACCAAGGCCCTATCAAGACACATACAGTCTCTCTACATAACTAGATCATCACAGACAGCCAGATTAACAACACCTAAACAATCGAGAAACACAGAAGACTGGACACTGACGGAGCACTATTCATCACATCAAGCCATCTATCAACAGCCAATTAGCACCAAATTACACTTTAACAGCTTCCAAAACACGACGGAGCACACACCATACTGCCCCAGCCATCATAACATTGGAAATTGGTAAGAGGCAATTTGCCCTATTGGCCCATAAATGGGGTGCTTTACCTTCGCCTCATCTTCGGTTATATATATCAGGCAGCAGGGAACCTTGTAACTCAAGGTCAAACAAAGTGAAAACAGGAATTGCAATCATAACAGCAAAACTTGTTGGAACCAACACCAGACTGTCAATCAAAGATAGCAGACACCGATCGCTTCAGAGAAAACTTCAATATAGAACACGTCCATGGAAGGATAATCTTGTCAAGATTCTAGAGAAAGTGGACTTGAAACGGATCATTCGAAACAAAGGAGAAGATAGCTCATATCAACACTTTCAGCAGCCTTATTCATGGGGAAGAATCGCGTCTAAAGATAATCATTGAAGATTTACCGGTTAAAAAAATCAGCATGTGACTCGCAGAGGCTCAAAGCAGTCATAGAACAACAAATGGAAACCATCTCAACACCTACAACGACTCACATCTTCACAGTTGGATCAGTTGATCAAGAAAGAGGTTCTGCTGGGGCAGCAGTTTACACTAACAACTATGACGCCCACTTGAGCATGAATAGTGGGTGCTAAACATTGCAAACAGAATTATATGTCCTGAAAGATGCCATAAATTATGCAACTAAGAATAATTTACATGATGTTATCACTCATACCGAATATAAATCTTCGCTCCAGGCATTGTTATCCAGCCAGCACAGAGATAATATACAACTCCTCACAGAAATCCCACTTTATTATTATTATTATTAACATATGAGGACCATCTGCATTAGTGCAGCTACCCTAGACTATATGAAGTGGAGTACAGTGTGTCAAAAAAGCTAACTAGGTGATGCTAAAAAATCCCCATCACACAGGATGGTTAATCATACAGAGGCATGTGATAAGCAGTCTGCACTGCCAGACTCCGGATGCATTTTGAGGATATCAACAACATCCCATATATAGGAAAAGAAGCATACAATCTTGGGCTGTCAATCACCCTAAATTGGATACCAAGTCACATTGGCATAGATGGTAATGAAAAGGCAGACTCACTAGCAAAAACTACCACTGCTCTATCTGTTATACAGGTTAAAAACCGTTCAAGTTTTTCATAGATTAAGGAGTAAATCAAGAAGAAAATTCTCCCAACTATCAAAAGTCGCCACAGAACCAAAGTAGCGGAAGGAAGATCAACTAGGATGTGGTATGAACAATTAGTCAATGGGGACTAGTCTTTCAAGCCTGACAAAAAGATATCCAAAGACATTGCAGTAGCCATACACACACTCAGACTTGGTTACAAGTGCTACTGGGAGGTAATAAACTCAATAGCTAAAGATTGTCATATCTCTGGAATAGATGCAGAAGTGCCGTTGTTTCACTACTTCTGGAATGTGAAGCTACTGAAGCCCTGCGCATCAAACTCAACATTCATCCAACAAGAGCAGCTGCATTATATGCAAAATCCACAGCGACTACAATGGTTAGAAAAGCAGTTTAAGAATGAGAACCACGAGTGAACATTGTGCATCTGTATCCACCACCAAGGGACTAGTTTAAAACCCGCACACGTACTAGGCTTTTGCTCTATCCTGATATCTAGTCGAAATTAGTTGTTTTTGTATTAAATATTAATACAAAAACTTTAATACATCTTAAATATTAAGATGTATTAAAACAAAAGACTAAAACCAGTGCACTAAAACAGAAGTGAACAAAAGTAACAAAAGGAGGAAACCCCGACTCTATTAAAACTCTGACTAAAACTACTAACAATTACGAAACTTAATTATGGGCTCACTATAGACCGTGCTGCATGAACATTTCGTTCTGAGTGGCTAAATCTTAAACAACAATAACTACCTTATTACCAACGACCAAAACTTAATCAATTTACTTCATCTCTTTTGTTGTTGCTTAATCTTCATCAGTCAATCACCTTGTAACTATTCGCACTCTGCCTTTGAGAATGTTAAGAAGAGTCAATGAAACGCATCTTTTAGCGTCAAGCCAAATAAATTTGTAAAAATTAACTTTGGAGAGTTCATTTTAGAATTTTCTTCTCAAGTGAAGAAAAACGTAAGAAAATAGAGAAGATTCGCAATAGAATCATTGATCTCACTCTTTATGATCAATAATATATGCCGAAAAAAGACTGCTACGATTTTATAAATATATATATATATATATATATATATATATATATATATATATATATATATATATATATATATATATATATATATATATATATATATGTATTATGCTAATTCACTACCACCATCACAAATTACCATTACCGGCTTCTTCCACAAGTCCTAATTCTGTACACAAAAAATATTCGACTACAGTTATTCATCTGGAAATTGTTCTAAATTCTAGCCCTCGGACCGGAGACACGATTACCGCTCTTTTGTATGTCGGCAGCAGTCATCGACCAGTACCAAACTTCAGGGGAAAAAAAGAAGCAGGTGCCCCTCCTATCGTGTCGGAGTTTAACCGCCTTCGACCTGTCAGAGATGTCTATGCTAAATTTTCCCCCTGATGAGATACCTTTTATGTTAATTTGTGCTGGGAAACATAAAATAATGTTTATTTTGTTTAAAAAAAAACTGATACAAAATGCAATTTGATTTTATATTAAATAGATACAAGCTCTTCTGCACTTTCAGGGGAAAAAAACAGAAATTTATTTTCAAATTTTGGAAGATCCTATCTTCGCCAGCAAGGCGTCAGTCAGCAAGCTATTAAGTCCAAAGGCCGACACCTGTAAATCCCATCAGCAGTCGTTCCACAGGCGATATTTTCTTGGCTGCAAACGAGACTTAGCACGGAAATATAGATTCCTGGGTCAGGCGAGCTCTCAGAAGGGGGGTACAGTGAGAGACAGGAGATTCGGGGAAAGACTATAGGATCCTTAGTCCTGACTACGGGCTCACCATAGCCCGTGCTACTTGGAACCTCGTTCCAGGTATCGAATCTTTAACAACAACAACTTAGTCCTGAAGATGACTTACGAGGAAAGGCCAGGCTTTGCCCCCAAAGTTGGTGGCTTTAGGGGCAAATGAGACGCAGGGCTCGTCGATGCTATCAGTCCAGATGCTTCCCTCCACAGTTTCAGTTCTCACGAAAATAAGGTTCAGGGTACCTGCTGGCCTTTTTTTTTAATTTTCCTACTGCGTCTCTTTTTTGTTCGACAATTTTATTCATTTTTGTTTGTTTACTTATTGTTCTCACTCTCTCTCTCTCTTCATATTCCCCTCCTTTTTCCACCCCTTTTCATTTTTCGGTCTCTGTCTTCCTTTATTCTTAATTTTTTATTACTCTTTCACTCACCCTCTTTTCGATTTTCTCTCCCTCTATCTCACTCTTTTCCTTCTCTCACGCTCTCATCCCCCCCCTCCCCTTCCCTCACTTTCTTCAGCCTTACCTCAGCCCCTTTGCTCAGTCATGTCATGAATAAATGTCAAAATTAATTATTTTTATCCATGATGATATTCACTACAGAAAGTTAATTATGTTCTTTTCACCTTGACGTAAATTTTGGGACCTAGAGTTCTATATAAGTCTTAATAAGACTCAGGGGTATACACATACCTACTTTCATGATTGATATTCCTGTTTCTCTCTCTCTCTCTCTCTCTCTCTCACTCTCACTCTCACTCTCACTCACTCTCACTCTCGTCTAATCTCTACATATGTTTGGGTGTCTGAATATGTGTGTGTGTTACCTATAAGTACTGGTCATGTTTTCCAATAGGTCCCAGAACCCAGGCCTCTTATCATACTCGTGAAACTGGGAATGGGGCTATCTTCATGGGTTCCTTATCCTTCTCCTTTCCTCAGTTCATTCCTCTTCCCCACTACTCTTCCACTGAAGAAATTCCTCCTTCTATCGCAATGGCTGATCTGAGTTTGACGCTTGTGCTCTCACTGTCTCGTCTTGCTCTTCCGTCTGTTAAACAGACGGAAATTTTACCGTCCAAATTTGCATTTGGTCCACGATGTTATATCTTAAAAAAAAACATTTTGTGGGACGTAATACTGTGGCTGTTTTCTAGCCACAGATAGCAGAGGAGCAGGAGCAGAGGTTTCTAGATAGCAGAGGTGCAACAGGTACTCTGAGAGAGAACTCTATCAACATCAGAGGCCCGAGACTGTTCAACACGCTTCCACTACACATAAGGGGCATAACTGGCAAACCCCTCACAGTGTTCAAGAGAGAACTGGATAAGCACCTCCAAAGGATACCTCATCAACCAGGCTGTGACTCATACGTCAGGCTGCGAGCAGCCGCGTCTAACAGCCTGGTTGATCAGTCCAACAACCAGGAGGCCTGGTCGACGACCGGGCCGCGGGGACACTAAGCCCCGGAAGCACCTCAAGGTAGCCTCAAGGTAGCCTAAGGAGGTTCTCGCGGCATTAACCTTTCCTCCTTAGCCTGTCTTCGTGTTCTCAGAGACCAGTCTTCTAATAAACCTTCAGATTTCTTTAATAATTTTGTTGCTTTTTTTTTAATGAACAGGTTTCTACAATGGAGTTCCATATCGAGGCGCTGGTCTTGGTTGGTTTGAAACGCTCTGTAAGGCTGGTGTGTGGGTGTATGGAAGATCCAAGCTGGTGTGTGGGTGTATGGAAGATCCAAGCTGGTGTGTGGGTGTATGGAAGATCCAAGCTGGTGTGTGGGTGTATGGAAGATCCAAGCTGGTGTGTGGGTGTTCTACAATGGAGTTCCATATCGAGGCGCTGGTCTTGGTTGGTTTGAAACGCTCTGTAAGGCTGGTGTGTGGGTGTATAGAAGATCCAAGCTGGTGTGTGGGTGTATGGAAGATCCAAGCTGGTGTGTGGGTGTATGGAAGATCCAAGCTGGTGTGTGGGTGTATGGAAGATCCAAGCTGGTGTGTGGGTGTATGGAAGATCCAAGCTGGTGTGTGGGTGTATGGAAGATCCAAGCTGGTGTGTGGGTGTATGGAAGATCCAGAGGTGTATGGAAGATCCAAGCTGGTGTGTGGGTGTATGGAAGATCCAAGCTGGTGTGTGGGTGTATGGAAGATCCAAGCTGGTGTGTGGGTGTATGGAAGATCCAAGCTGGTGTGTGGGTGTATGGAAGATCCAAGCTGGTGTGTGGGTGTATGGAAGATCCAAGCTGGTGTGTGGGTGTATGGAAGATCCAAGCTGGTGTGTGGGTGTATGGAAGGTGTATTCAGGCTGAACTACGCCAATATTGAAGATATATATACATGAAAATGTAGAGTGTATTCTGGGTGTTGCGTTGTCGTGTGGAGAGTACAATGAGTTGTCGTTGCTTTTGTTATAGATTTAGCTACTCAGAACGAAATGTTCACGTAGCACGGGCTATGGTGATCCCGGTGAGTGTAGTGTTGTCATATAAAGAGAATGAAGAGTGTAGTGTTACTAATTGTCAAATATGGCAAACAGAACATGGAAAAAACACAAGCATTGGGCATCGTATCTTAGTACACAATTGATGACAATTGGGCATCGTATGTTAGTACACAATTGATGACAATTGGGCATCGTATCTTAGTACACAATAGATGACAATTGGGCATCGTATCTTAGTACACAATTGATGACAATTGGGCATCGTATCTTAGTACACAATTGATGACAATTGGGCATCGTATCTTAGTACACAATAGATGACAATTGGGCATCGTATCTTAGTACACAATTGATGACAATTGGGCATCGTATCTTAGTACACAATAGATGACAATTGGGCATCGTATCTTAGTACACAATTGATGACAATTGGGCATCGTATCTTAGTACACAATTGATGACAATTGGGCATCGTATCTTAGTACACAATTGATGACAATTGGGCATCGTATCTTAGTACACAATTGATGACAATTGGGCATCGTATCTTAGTACACAATAGATAACAATTGGGCATCGTATCTTAGTACACAATTGATGACAATTGGGCATCGTATCTTAGTACACAATTGATGACAATCGTAATCTTAGTACACAATAGATGACAATTGGGCATCGTATCTTAGTACACAATTGATGACAATTGGGCATCGTATCTTAGTACACAATAGATGACTCTATCCGCAGCTGATGCCCTGACACTAAATACTAGATAACTTGCCAATTTCAGCCAGAATTCCCTAGATTGTTGTTTGATAAGCATGCAGATAATTATACACGAACAATTTGCATACACGAGAGCATCAGAACGCGTACATACTGCGTCAGAACTTATATGAAACCAACGATCTGATGGCTGTTCTAATTTGCATACGACACTGCTGGAGTTCCCACTCCCCCTAGTCGTCATGCCCTTAAGCACCAGCATTATATATGGAACCCTTTGAGACACGACAACAAATTTTAAAACCAAGTTTCCTACCCGGTCCTGACTTCAAATAGACCATGAAATGGACCACAAAATGGATGAAATATATCACAAAATGAGTGAAATAGATCACAAAATGGGTGAAATAGATCACAAAATGGATGAAATAGACCACAAAATGGGTGAAATAGACTACGAAATGGATGAAATAGACCACAAAATGGGCGAAATAAACCTCAAAATGGGTGAAATAGACCACAAAATGGGTGAAATAGATCACAAAATGGGTGGAAACAACCCTGTTTAATCCCTGCCATATACTGAACTCCAGTCACCGCATGAAGCACATTTTCACCCCGAGTTTCAGCCTTATTTCGGCAGACTTAAACTTATGGGTATCTCGTACGCAGGCACTCATCATGGCGGTGAATGAGACGCCAAATATAAGCGTTTAGGCTCCTCCAGCGAGGGTAAGTGATGTGGACGGAGTGCCCGTCACCGGGTAAGGAGAGCCCCATCTGTCAGTGGCGGCATTGTTAATGTGGTGCGTAGCCCCAGCCCAGATTAACGTTTCATTGCCCTGAAGAAGGTGGGTAGGCGACGCTGCTTGCCTCTGAAATCCTGAATGGGGGGTCTAGGGCGGCTGAATGGGGTATTTGGCAGGCTTAATATAGGGGTATTTGGGTGAATGGATATTGGCAGTCTGAATTGTTGAATGTGACGTGATTTCTTGAATAAATTGGAATGTGACTCGCTGAATTTGCGACTGGCTGGTTATGTGAGGCGTCCGGATGGTAAGGTTGGTATTTGGTTGGTTGCATCCGGCTGGTAGTGGGTATTTGGTTGGTTGTATCCGGCTGGTAGTGGGTATCTGGTTGGTTGAATCCGGCTGGCAGTAGGGTATCTTGTTGGTTGCATCCGGCTCGTAGTGGGTATCTGGTTGGTTGCATCCGGCTGGAAGTGGGTATCTGGTTGGTTGCATCCGGCTGGTAGTGGGTATCTAGTTGGTTGTATCTGGCTGGTAGTGGGTATCTGGTTGGTTGCATCCGGCTGATAGTGGATATCTGGTTGGCCTACATTGGATACGAATCTGCTCTGAATTGAGTATCTGGATAAGTAAATGTGTGTCGAACCGAGTTGTTGTATTGTGAAGCACTGAGTGTTACTGAATTCTGTTGGACTAGCAGTTACTTCATTGAGAAGCACCGAGTGTTTCTGCATTGTGCTTGGAGGGGTGAGTGTTGCTGCGTTGTGTTGGACCGAAGCGTTCCTGCATTGCAAAGCAAGTGTGTATAGGGAGGTAGCGGCCGGTGGATTAGCTGAAGAATACTCGTAGATTGTAAACATTATGTAAAGATGTGACTTAGGCTGTGATGTAACTACCAGTTGCTTACTGGTCCTAAGGGTGAGGATGACACAGCCCTGATGATGTCAGATGTCACTGTGTCATCTGTCATGAGTGGTGATTGGTGATATCTGTGGTGATATCTGATTGGTGATAACAACAGGTGTCATTCATTCACTCGCAACTCAGGTCATTTCATACTGGTAACGTGGGAGGGAAGGTGACTAGGCATGTACCTTCTTCTTAGTTGAAGCGAAAGCAATCTCCACAGCTTGAGATGCGGGGAGAAAGGTTAGTAACATTATGGGACCAAATGCCAGTGACAGCAGGAGAGGTTTCAGCTTAAATAGATGTAGTTCTCATAATGCGATGCAGCTTTTACGCCATATTGTAATTATTCTGGAGCTTCAGCGGAACTTGAAATCCCGCAAGATAAGCACTTCTTCAGACTAATAAACAGCCGATTAATTAGTTAGGTTCCCTAAATTCGTGCGTTACTGAGCAGGCAAAAACCCCACTAGGTCAAATCACGACTACAACTACTGGGCGTGTCATTCAAATGACCTAAATGGACGGATTGCAATATATTAAGTAAGACACAACATTGTGTCCCAGCGTAAGATAGTTTAGGCAAGACACGTCCGTGTATGGCTTAAACTCGTTCCAGTATCTTTGATAATATTTATAAAGGCAGTTAATACAGAGAAGGCAGCTAGTGTCTGAGCCTCACGAGGTGATGTGGGAGCTTGCAAGACATAGATATGGCAGAACGTTCTGGGACTCAGCAGGGGAAAGGTTGTATATATATATATATATATATATATATATATATATATATATATATATATATATATATATATATATATATATATATATATATATGTCGTACCTAGTAGCCAGAACGCACTTCTCAGCCTACTATGCAAGGCCCGATTTGCCTAATAAGCCAAGTTTTCCTGAATTAATATATTTTCTCTAATTTTTTTCTTATGAAATGATAAAGCTACCCATTCCATTATGTATGACGTCAATTTTTTTTTATTGGAGTTAAAATTAACGTAGATATATGACCGAACCTAACCAACCCTACCTAACCTAACCTATATATATATATATATATATATATATATATATATATATATATATATATATATATATATATGACAATGTCAGACCACGGAGGAAAATGAAACAGGAATTTCCTTAAGTACTTTCGTATATTAAATACATCTTCAGAAGGAATCCTTCTGAAGATGTATTTAATATACGAAAGTACTTAAGGAAATTCCTGTTTCATTTTCCTCCGTGGTCTGACATTGTCACATTCTTAATCACGTGTTTATTTTCGTGATATACACACACATATATATATATATATATATATATATATATATATATATATATATATATATATATATATATATATATATATATATATATATATATATATATATATATATATATGTATATATATATGTATTTATTTATTTCCTAATGTTTAGCTGTGTAGGACTTTATCTTATAAACGTCTTTGACTGTCTTTGTTTGTACAACGTCTCTGTACAGTACAGTATTAACGTGTACGAGTTTGATGTTCGGATAAGCATATTAATTTGTCTTCATAAGTACTTATGTCTTCATCACTAGCTTCATGCTTGCTTGATAAAATGAGAGCTAGAGAGACATGGTCAAGACGTACAAGATACTAAATACTCATAGGTCGAGTAACATTAGAAATTGAAGACCTGCGTGGAAGTTTACCCCTGCAGGTTAACAGGTGTTGACAGGTGTTTACTTGTTATTAACAGGTTAATGAAGTGCAAATTAACAGTGTAACTACAGTTCAGTGACAAAATTACATGAATTTAGTCTATCTATAATATAAAAAAACGATAATGACATGAAACAAGGTCCCTTATTTAGAGGCCAGTGCATCTGTCAATCGTGAGTTAGAAAGGCCGGGGCCCAGGAGCTGAATATCGATCCTGGGTTAATACATACGTGCCCCGGAAAGACAGATATAAGACAAAACTATGCTAAAACCTTACCTCCATAAATTGGTTCAACCTCTGACGCACAAATAACAGGCAACAAAAAGTAGCAAGTACGCTTCTAGCAACGACAGAAGCGTGAAGCACGCCCCTGAACAACGACACAGGCATGAAGCACGCCCCTGAACAAAGACACAAGCATGAAGCACGCCCCTGAACAAAGACACAAGCATGAAGCACGCCCATGAACAAAGTACCCAGGCATGAAGCACGCCCCTGAACAACGACCCAGGCATGAAGCACGCCCCTGAACAACGACCCAGGCATGAAGCACGCCCATGAACAAAGACACAAGCATGAAGCACGCCCCTGAACAAAGACACAAGCATGAAGCACGCCCATGAACAAAGACACAAGCATGAAGCACGCCCCTGAACAAAGACACAAGCATGAAGCACGCCCATGAACAAAGACACAAGCATGAAGCACGCCCATGAACAAAGACACAAGCATGAAGCATGCCCCTGAACAAAGACACAAGCATGAAGCACGCCCATGAACAAAGACACAAGCGTGAAGCACGCCCATGAACAAAGACACAAGCGTGAAGCACGCCCCTGAACAACAACACAAGCATGAAGCACGCCCATGAACAAAGACACAAGCATGAAGCACGCCCATGAACAAAGACACAAGCATGAAGCACGCCCCTGAACAAAGACACAAGCATGAAGCACGCCCATGAACAAAGACACAAGCATGAAGCACGCCCATGAACAAAGACACAAGCATGAAGCACGCCCCTGAACAAAGACACAAGCATGAAGCACGCCCATGAACAAAGACACAAGCGTGAAGCACGCCCATGAACAAAGACACAAGCGTGAAGCACGCCCCTGAACAACAACACAAGCATGAAGCACGCCCATGAACAAAGACACAAGCGTGAAGCACGCCCATGAACAACAACACAAGCATGAAGCACGCCCATGAACAAAGACACAAGCGTGAAGCACGCCCCTGAACAACAACACAAGCATGAAGCACGCCCATGAACAAAGACACAAGCGTGAAGCACGCCCCTGAACAACAACACAAGCATGAAGCACGCCCATGAACAAAGACACAAGCATGAAGCACGCCCATGAACAAAGACACAAGCATGAAGCACGCCCCTGAACAAAGACACAAGCATGAAGCACGCCCATGAACAAAGACACAAGCATGAAGCACGCCCATGAACAAAGACACAAGCATGAAGCACGCCCCTGAACAAAGACACAAGCATGAAGCACGCCCATGAACAAAGACACAAGCGTGAAGCACGCCCATGAACAAAGACACAAGCGTGAAGCACGCCCCTGAACAACAACACAAGCATGAAGCACGCCCATGAACAAAGACACAAGCGTGAAGCACGCCCATGAACAACAACACAAGCATGAAGCACGCCCATGAACAAAGACACAAGCGTGAAGCACGCCCCTGAACAAAGACACAGGCATGAAGCACGCCCCTGAACAATGACACAAGCATGAAGCACGCCCCTGAACAAAGACACGAGCATGAAGCACGCCCCTGAACAAAGACACGAGCGTGAAGCACGCCCCTGAACAAAGACACGAGCATGAAGCACGCCCCTGAACAAAGACACGAGCATGAAGCACGCCCCTGAACAAAGACACGAGCATGAAGCACGCCCCTGAACAAAGACACAAGCATGAAGCACGCCCCTGAACAAAGGCACGAGCATGAAGCACGCCCCTGAACAAAGACACGAGCGTGAAGCACGCCCCTGAACAAAGACACAAGCGTGAAGCACCCCCCTGAACAAAGACACAGGCATGAAGCACGCCCCTGAACAAAGACACGAGCATGAAGCACGCCCCTGAACAAAGACACAAGCATGAAGCACGCCCCTGAACAAAGACACAAGCATGAAGCACGCCCCTGAACAAAGACACAGGCATGAAGCACGCCCCTGAACAAAGACACAGGCATGAAGCACGCCCCTGAACAAAGACACAGGCATGAAGCACACCCCTGAACAAAGACACGAGCGTGAAGCACGCCCCTGAACAAAGACACGAGCGTGAAGCACCCCCCTGAACAAAGACACAGGCATGAAGCACCCCCCTGAACAAAGACACGAGCGTGAAGAACGCCCCTGAACAAAGACACAGGCATGAAGCACCCCCCCCCCTGAACAAGTGTGGAATATTTTTAAGTACACCGTCCAAGCTGTTTGTTTGATAATTTTCAACGCAACTCAACACCTCTTTACTCAATGTTCAGTGGTGGTAAATTTATCTTTTTTCCCCCCCTGTATGTAGATTAGTCTCAGTTACTCCTCCAAGACTCTCGTACTTCCTTCACCTCACAAGACATCTTTTAAACTCTAAGACAATTTACATTTTATTATCCACTGCTAAAAAGAAGCAAATATCATAGTTTCCTCTGAATTTGTAGGTTTATATATTTTGTTAAGAAAACATCTTTCTTGGGGACATTTGTTATTAAAAATTAGAGAATGGATTGTATCAGAGATTCTTCTTTGATTGGAAAGGTATTTGGAAATGTTTATAATTGTAAATGGGCTTGATATCTTGTTGCTGGGGCTTGTAAAAGGGGCAGGTAAAAGGGGCTTGATATCTTGTTGCTGGGGCTTGTAAAAGGGGCAGGTAAAAGGGGCTTGATATCTTGTTGCTGGGGCTTGTAAAAGGGGCAGGTAAAAGGGGCTTGATATCTTGTTGCTGGGGCTTGTAAAAGGGGCAGGTAAAAGGGGCTTGATATCTTGTTGCTGAAGGAAACGTCTCGTTCGAAACTGTTTTGTTGTGGAGGAGGTGGTTAAATCCTGCTTTACCTGTTTTAATTAAATACAATTTTTGTTCCACTGGCAATCTCGTGTTCATTTACACTCTGGTGTTTTGCTCATGTGTCATTCGTGTTCAGAATGTTTGCTGCGGTGTTCTTTTGTTCTATCAGTGCAAAACATTGTTCACCATTACAACTTTTCGTCACGGGCCTTGTGGATTTGTTCATGGTTCACCATTGTTCCAATTTGGCCGGGTTCAAGCCTTATGTTGGGATCATGGGCTGGGCACCAGTCCTAAACTGATGAAGATTAAGCCACCCAAGAGGTGGCACGGGCATGAATAGCCCGTAAAATTCATAACAGTTCATATCCATTCACCCAAACTGGGGGACCTGGTTATAAATCAGTTAGTGGGGTCGCGTTCTAGGGCCGCCCCATCCCTTCCCAACACCTATGTATACAAAATAATAACGTTTGGGCATGCGTGTTCGGTGCTTCATATAGTACTGTTCTTGTCTGATGTTTCAACTCTAAGGATAAGAAGTAGTAGTAATAGGGAGCCGGTCGGCCGAGCGGACAGCACGCTGGACTTGTGATCCTGTGGTCCTGGGTTCGATCCCAGGCGCCGGCGAGAAACAATGGGCAGAGTTTCTTTCACCCTATGCCCCTGTTACCTGTCACGGGCTGCTTCCTGGGGGTGGAGGCCTGGTCGAGGACCGGGCCGCGGGGACACTAAAAAGCCCCGAAAAGATCACAAGATAACCACAAGACAATAGCATTAATTATGCAATGGTTTTGAAGTGATTACCTCCAGGGTACCTCCCCCCCCCCCTCCTGACAGAGGTTTGCAACATGAACTTAATTCTCTTGTGCTGTTGACACCTGCAATACGGCAAAGTTTTAACGTGTGACTGTCTTTGTTCACGTAGACCAATCAGCTTAGGTCTGACGTTCAATATTTGTTCACGTTAACTAGACATTTGCCACAGGTGTCCTGCGATGTCTCATGGTGGTGCTCTATGTCTCTCATGGTCAGATAGAGCCCATGGTTGTGTGAGGCTAGCGAGAGTACCCGCCACTGAGAGCTCTGTAATCAGACTTGAACATTCCTCTGATTTGATTTTTTGTAAAGAACTTAATAATTCAATTTTTCAGTATGGACAATCTTATGAAATTCTAGCAGAAATTAAATATGTTCCTCTAGGTGAGGTATATGTTCCTCTAGGTGAGGTATATGTTCCTCTAGGTGAGGTATATGTTCCTCTAGGTGAGGTATATGTTCCTCTAGGTGAGGTATATGTTCCTCCCTCGTTTGTAGTGATGTATATCTTGAGGTTATCTTGAGATTATTTCGAGGCTTTAGCGTCCCCGCGGCCCGGTCCTCGACCAGGCCTCCTTTTTGTTACACACCCCCAGGAAGCAGCCCGTAGCAGCTGTCTAATTCCCAGGTATCTATTTACTGCTAGGTAACAGGGGCATCAGTGTGAAAGAAACATTTTGCCCATTTGTCTCCGCCTCCACCGGGGATCGAACCCTCAGAACTACGAATCCGAAGCGCTGTCCACCCAGCTGTCAGGCGCTGTCCAGGTAAGTGATAAGCAGGTTAGGAAAAGTTTAAGGACAACCGGGATAATTCATCTCTCAACGCCTTGGGTCTCTCAACGCCTTGGGTCTCTCAACGCCTTGGGTCTCTCAACGCCTTGGGTCTCTCAACGCCATGGGTCTCTCAACGCCTTGGGTCTCTCAACGCCTTGGGTCTCTCGACGCCTTGGGTCTCTCAACGCCATGGGTCTCTCAACGCCTTGGGTCTCTCAACGCTCAGAACCAACTAAACACCTGGGGCCAAATTCACGAAACAGTTACGCAAGCACTTACGAACGTGTACATCTTTCCTCAATCTTTGACAGCTTTGGTTACATTTATTAAACAGTTAACAAGCATGATAACTTGCCAATCAACTGTTGTTATTGTTATAAACAGCCTCCTGGTGCTTCGGAGCTCACTAACTGTTTAATAATTGTAAACAAAGCCGCCAAAGATTGAGAAAAGATGTACACGTTCGTAAGTGTTTGCGTAAGTGCTTTCGTGAATCTGACACCAGGTCGTCAACGCAGCGTTGTGAATTGTTGTTGTTGTTAAAGATTCGCTACCTGGAACAAAAAGTTCCAAGTAGCACGGGCTATGGTGAGCCCGTAGTACCTCTAGCGTTGTGAAGAAGCTCCTCTGAGGTAGCAAGCCCGGCTACGTGATCTTCAACCTCCTTCCAACATTCCAAAGATGAACAGAAACATTAATCATATATACTTACTCGGTCTATCGGTGGTGGAGAATGATGCAGAGTATACAATGAAGAGACATGGGAGGGAAATCTTATATAGATCTTCTAGCTCCACTGATGACCGTCTTAGTATTTCTCTTGGCAGTGGTCGTGGGCGGGGTTGCAAGCACGTCACATGCAATATTGCTCTACTCTGTTCAAGAGAATTGTGAACAATATATTTAGAGCGAAGGTAAAATTGATTTTGTTAGGGTTGCTGTTAGTGCAAGTTGGACAAGAGGATGTTCCTAGAGGGGCATCAGTAATGTCGTTTCCAGACAATTTTTCAACTTGAGTTGAAAGGTGATATATAAACAATCTTTTGTTTAATAGATCGCACGAGTCGACCGTGAATGTTTATTGGATATAAATCACTTCATAAACAACCGAAGTGTTGTGTTTTGTGCTCGTTTAGTCAACGAGCTGATAGTCAACTCGCTCGCTCTCCTCTCCCAGCAGCTTCCCAGCAACGCCCAGCAGAGCTGGGCGTTGCTGGGCGTTGTATGGTACATGGTATGCATGGTACAGCAGCAGTAGGCTCTGCATGGTACAGCAGCAGTAGGCTCTGCATGGTACAGCAGCAGTAGGCTCTGCATGGTACAGCAGCAGTAGGCTCTGCATGGTACAGCAGCAGTAGGCTCTGCATGGTACAGCAGCAGTAGGCTCTGCATGGTACAGCAGAGCCTACTTCTCCTAGCAGCGCCCAGCAGACGCGTTATCTGCTCCCCTGCACCTGCTGTTCCACTCCGATCCTGCTATCATGACAGCAGGAAGTCTGCACCCTCCCTTATCTGAGCCAGAGAGCCATTATTATTATTAACATCTTTATTGACGAAATTAATTACAATTTTGCCTAATCTGAGGATTTTGATAGTCTTATTAAAGTGAGGATAATGCTGGTATTCACTGTCAAGCAGGACAGAGGGTCATACATATAACAATAGGTCTAAACTGTTGGCTGAAGCACATATATATCATTGTTACAATCTATGTTTTAATAGAGGGCCACTGGTGTACAGTATACCTTGCTGGCCAAGAAGTGTACATTCAACCCAGGACCTGTGGCTCTTGACAGCTATGTAGACTAAACACTCCCTCCTAACACTGGTGTTATGTTGTTTATGTCTGACACACTCGTGTACTGGAAAGTGATTCTTGTTAGAACGATTTAATGCTAATAAAGATAATTCATAGAGGTAAGTTTCATTATTTTTGTTGTATATGAAATGATGAGTGTGTATGTAATATACTTGAAGGGGGTTCCGGTGGGGGTCTAGGTCTGTCAATCCCCCCTTTCTCTCTCTCTCTCTCTCTCTCTCTCTCTCTCTCTCTCTCTCTCTCTCTCTCTCTCTCTCTCTCTCTCTCTCTCTCTCTCTCTCTCTCCCTCTCTTTCTCTGTTTCTCTTTCTCTGTTTCTCTCTCTCTGTCTCTCTCTCTCTGTCTCTCTCTCTCTGTCTCTCTCTCTCTCTCTCTCTCTCTCTCTCTCTCTCTCTCTCTCTCTCTCTCTCTCTCTCTCTCTCTCTCTCTCTCTCTCTCTCTCTCTCTCGTTAAACACCACATCGTTTCTTCACACAACCAGACCATATATATATATATATATATATATATATATATATATATATATATATATATATATATATATATATATATATATATATATATATATATATACTGTATAAGAGAACGACTCAGCTGCCCACAGTGAGCAGCAGGAGGAAGGGGTCTAGACACTGAGAACAAGGTGAATGTTCTCCACCAACAGATGGAAGATAACGATCACTTCAAAACAGAATATTCGTCTCCCCGGCCTGCAAGAATGCGGCAATAACAGTATACTTGAAAGGACTTAAAAAGCTGCAAGTTTAACTGGAGCGAGACGCCCCCTCCCCATCTCTCTTCTGAACACGAGGTTTCTGTCAACGCTGAGCTGGGCTTAAGATACCTGAGTTATCATTTGACAGATGTACCGTCCCAGTCAAACTTCCCACCTGATAGTGTCTCAGGAGTGGATATACACACAGGCTGCCTGTCAACGACACATGGAATGGATAACCTGTAGTGTCGGGGGTATATTATGTTTCTCCTCTACTCTCTCTACCCATCCCTTTCTCTCTCCCACTATTCTCTCCCATCTCCCACTATTCTCCCTCTTTACCCACCCACCCTCTCTCACCCCTCTATTCCAGCACAATAAAAAGCAAGTGAAAGTATGTCTTTATAATTGACTAGGTGGGGTGCCTACACACCCCTTACCGCCTCCACACACACACATCCCTTCCCCATCACCATACACATCTCTCCCCCGTCACCATACACATATCTCCCCATCACCATACACATCCCTCCCCCGTCACCATACACATCTCACCCATCACCACACACATCCCTTCCCCGTGACCATACACATCCCTCCCAAATCACCATACACCCAACCCATAGTTGGGTGTATATAGATATAAATAGTTGTATAAAATAGTTGTATATAGATATAAATAGTATATAAAATAGTTGCCGTTTATTTTTTTTTTTGTAATATGTGGAAATGTGGGTCGGCCTTCGATAGGAGATGTGGCAACACTGAATTTATGTGATTCATGGTACTATGGCCAAAATATGAATAGCAGAACATTTATGTTAATTTTCATGACATCACTGAATAATCCTATATATTATCAGAAGAAAAAGTTATTCTTTTTTTGTTTTTGTTTTCAAAATATTTAACGAGGTGAAGCTGGCAGTAAGTACCAAAAATCGTCGTGGGGGCACTTATGATACCTATGAATGCTGTTTTCTCTTTAATTCTGGCGACCCTCAACCAGCCTATGTCCGTTCCGTACACCAGACTAATCATCCTGCAAAGTTGAGTGAAAATAGCTGCAAGCATCTGGCCTCTAACCTTGTACAGACATTCACCGTTATTGATATAGAATAGAAAGGGTACCTGGTTGCACCCAGATCGCCCCCCCCCTTTCTACCCTTCCCCCTATTTCCCCCCCCCCCCTTAACTCCAGGGGGGGGAAATCTACCCTTTCCCCCACATTGCTCTGTTAATAAAAAAAAAACGTGCTTACAAAGCCTAGTATTATATCAAGTGAATTCAACAATTTGGTGATAAACTCTAGCTACACATCAAGGAATCAAACAGTAAGTCAAACAACAACTTACAGAACATTGTTTGCAAAGGCGTCTGAGCCGTCAACGGTTTGTTGTTGTTGTTAAAGATTTGCTACCTGGAACAAAGTTCCAAGTAGCACGGGCTATGGTGAGCCCGTAGCGCCTTACGGTAATGGCTTCCTCCTCGCGGACTCCTCGAGCGCATAAACACACACACAAACACACAGGCCTTTTACGTCAGGCCATGGAGTCGTCTTCCACTTTGTTATGCTACCGGTGGCCATTTTATGGCTTTAACTGTCGAGGGCAAACAATCGGATCTTTTGCTCTCCAAGCAGAGAGAATTGGAGTTACTTTTACGAAGCCTATTCATCACCAGGAAGACAAGACCATCACCCCGTATTAGCGGACCACAACTACCACCCCTAACATGCACCCTCGCTAGCGTCAGTAGAATGCTAAGCCAACAAGTCGCTGTTGGTGGTAAATCTACCGATGACACTACGGAACGTTGGCCCCTAATGTTTATACCTTTCACGTCCTAGTTTGATCGTAATGTTTGTTTTCTCGGCTCCTTGGAGAGTGTTGATGATAGTGGTGTCGACCCTTAACGTGTTCCTCGCACCGTTTTCGGATATGTCACAGGAAAAAAACATGCTAATAACTCTGGGAAACTATTTAAAATGCTTATATATAGAGGGTTTAAGGGACGTATTCACACTACACAAAATGATTCTTAATTTAAAAATTGTCTAGTAATTTTCGCCAACGACTAATCATAACTTTGGAAGTCATTAGGACTAATCTATCGGGTTAAGACACACCTGCGTCACCTCTAATGTCTACGGTAATTGTTTGCCGTGTGTGTGTGTTGGTCCTGTGATGAGACCGGTCCTGTTAGTCCTGTAATGAGTTCGGTCCTGTTGGTCCTGTGATGAGACCGGTCAGGGACCGGCTCTAAACAAACATTTTATGATCTCCCCATTTCTCTGTACAAGGATATTAACAGGCCTTTATGTATCGGTAATTCCGAAGCGGTTAGCCTTTTCACACCTGTTAATGGAGCTTTGGCCTTTCGTGTCTTGCTTTGGAATCTCTGGCAACATCGACGTGTTCCTGGGATGGCCTCCTTAGTGTTCCTTCTGCCAGGATCTTAATAGTGATTTGGCATTAAGAGGTCTTTTTAATTTCACATTCTTTGACCCCCCCTGTCAAAAAAAGTGGTCCCAGCACATCATGATAATACAAAGTGCTAAATATAATCTGCATTTGCATTAATATTCATGCAAAAACTATGAATTTCAACACATTTTGGACATGTTAAACCAAATAGCCTCTTTGGCTGTGTGAGCCTGAGCCTGGTTTCGCTTGTTCTCTCGTCGAATATCCTCTTTAAAAATATATATATATATATATTCTTTAAATAAATGCGGAAAACTTACCTGAAGTTATCCAGAAATTTCACGTTCCAATATTACAGACAAGTTAGAGTCGTTGCCTTTAAAGGACATTTTTCTACTCTGTCTTAATTACATCACATGGGTTTACAAATTTTCCTCGTGAGAGTTTACCTTGTACTCCACCTCTGGTGATAATTACATTAAGGTAATAAATAGATATTAGTGTGGGTACAGCGTGAAGTGGAGATGTTATCTGCGGGATAATTTGCTCTTCAAGATAACCCGCGAGCTGTGGCTACTTCGACTTGGGTTAGCTACGACTGGGTCTTCTACGACTGGGTCAGCTATGACTGGGTCTGCTTCGACTGGGTCTTCTACGACTGGGTTAGCTACGACTGGGTCTGCTTCGACTGGGTCTTCTACGACTGGGTCAGCTACGACTGGGTCTGCTACGTATTCATTCTGGCATGGTTGTAAATACTCCCTCGACGTGGCTGTTTGAGAATTCTTAAACATTCATTGTCAGCACAAATGCAGATATATATTGTTTTATATGTAATGGTAGCACAAATATTGTTCCTTAACTGGGTGGTACAGACTGTTCCTTAACTGGGGAGACGAGGTGAGTGTATGTTGAGGATGTGCGTCGCTCATGACGTATCTGTCGCCCCATACCATACTTTCACCCTCCAAGGTTGTGTACCTAGAATTTAAAACAGTTTTGAGAAGCAGGGTGACTGAATTGAAGGGTGACTGAGTTGAAGGTTGACTGAGTTGAAGGGGTAACGCTCTTCTCAATTCTCTTCACATGACGAATAATGTGAAGAGCAAATATAAAGAAAGGAGGAAGAGATGTGACTTTTTATTACAGTGTGCGGGGAGAGAGAGAGAGAGAGAGAGAGAGAGAGAGAGAGAGAGAGAGAGAGAGAGAGAGTGAGAGAGAGAGAGTGAGAGAGAGATAGTATATATTCGTTACCATCATCTACAATCCCAATCCCATTCAGAGAATCATGCGAGGTCCAGGTATGAATATAAAATTTCGAACAGGTCATGCTGAAATACCGTCCTAAATAGTGTCAAAGGCTGCCCTACAAGACAGAGACACGTGCTGCTAGAAAACTTCATTCACAGTCAAATTAACCGCGAAACAATAGACCTTTAGTGGAGACACATATAAAGAGCAAAGCTTATGGCAGTAGTAATAAAGAAGCAATTAGGTTCTGTAGCGTCATTGAAGGTGAAATGTCTCTGAGCAGAACAGCATGATGGAACTGCAGAAAGCAGAGAACAGGTGGAAATTCCGTATATAAAACGAATGAGGAACTATTGCACACAGAAATTAGGAGAGAGTTGGAGTATAACTTTGTGAATGACTCGGCATCCTTAGCCAAGGACCAGCCTAAGCAGGTTAATAGCCACATCAGAGGAACGACCAGGTGATCACACTACTCATAACTGAAGCACGACACACTGAGAATGATAAGCATGCGAAGTACTTAGCTTTCAGGATGTTTTTTTTAAGCTGTAACCTGACCTGCCACTATTGTTATGAGACCGATTATGAGTCCCGATTATGTTATGAGTCCTGTAGACAACAGAGTGTCTACAGGAATGACTCGTCAATGTGACTGTAATGCCAAAAGAAATCAGAAAATTAACATGCGAACTAGACGTAATGGAACCTGATGGGCCATACAGGATATTCCCTTAGTTTGTCCCTGCCTCCATTAATAACCATGTGTAGTCCCCTTATTATAAATTTTCATCCAATCGACAAATGTCGGAAAATTTGTAAGTAGTGCTTGGGGCAGACAACTGTCTCACTGACAAGTATTCCTCTGAAATTTGAAATCCTCTGAATTTCCTCTGAACGTCGTCGTCTCTTCAATTTCTAGTGTGTGGTCTGGTCATCATTCCTCTGAAAGTTATTGGTCTAATGCATGAGACATCGAGGGATGTACAGACTGTGTATTTGGTCAGTTGTTAGCAAGTCTTACTGTCCAAAACAACTGTCACTTACTCAAGTTAAAGATATAGACAGGCGTGTCTGGAGGAGTACCAACGTGGCTGTGAAAATGTCTCTAAGTTTACACTTCAAGATGTTGCATCTTCAAAGTTCAAACATCTACCACCTACAATTGCGTCCGTGTCCGTGTCCGTGTCCGTGCCCGTGTCCGTGCCCGTGCCCGTGCCCGTGTCCGTGCCCGTGCCCGTGTCCGTGCCACCTCTTGTGGTGGCTTAATCTTCATCAATCAATCAATTGCTCTCAGGTGGAGAGCTCAGGGGGCCAGATTTACAAAGCAGTTACGCAAGTACTTACGAACGTCAACATCTTTCCTCAATCTTTGACGGCTTTGGTTACATTTATTAAACAGTTTACCAGCATGAAAACTTGCCAAGAAACTGTTGTTATTGTTATAAACAGCCTCCTGGTGCTTCGGAGTTCATTAACTGTTTAATAATTGTAAACAAAGCCGCCAAAGATTGAGAAAAGATGTATAGGTTCGTGTTTGCGTAACTGCTTCGTGAATCTGTCCCCAGGTTTACAGTGAGAGGGAAGATATCAGAGTGGAGAGAGGTAACAAGTGGAGTCCCACAAAGGTGGGTAAAGGGTCCTGCCTTACTGATAAAATATGTCAACGACCTGAAAAAGGACATAATGTCCTTTAAACCAATATTTGTATTGATACGATATGAATGACAACGGAGTAGGACAGTGATGCCCTGTAAAAGGGATCTTGACACATTACAGAAGTGTCACAATAACGTGGTTAAAGTATGTTGACCAGACCACACACTAGAAGGTGAAGGGACGACGACGTTTCGGTCCGTCCTGGACCATTCACAGTCGACTTGAGACTGTCCAGGACGGACCGAAACGTCGTCGTCCCTTCACCTTCTAGTGTGTGCGGTCAGGTCAACATTACAGAAGTATTCTTAAGAATGCCTGCTACACTAACTGCACTGTTAATTAACATGCAATTAACCCAGTCAGTTGCATGTAACGCGAAATGGAAAGAGGGAAGAAACCTCACATTGTAGAATAGAAAGAAGACAAAGATTTTAGCTTAAAGAAAATTAGCGACTTGGAATTAGAAACATGCATTCGTCAAAGTGACTAATACCTGTTTACCATTTTAGGAATTCTGACAAAGAAGCCTCCCAGATCTTTTAATACAACCTACGTTAGACCCACGTTTGAATATGAAGCCCCAGCAGGCATCCTTCCATCAGTAGCACAACAAAGCAATACAGGAAAATATCCAAAGATACGCAACAAAGCTCGTTCCCGAGGGGACCAAAGACAGGCAACCACTCAAGTGATTCCCAGTTATTAGAATTAAATGTTTCAGTATGTCAACAAGAAGACATTGTCAGACGAAGAAGCGGCTAATGCAACTCAAATCAAATTTTGACATGAAAATCATATAATAAAAGCAACGAGAGAGCAAAGTCATTGCATTACTCCGAAACATGTGACTAAGAGCTGACGATTGACCCCATGTAAACTCATCTAGGTGAGTCCATCTAGATGAGTCTATATAGGTGAGTACACCTCAAAGCCGATCACCCCTGACCTCCCCCCCCCCCCCACCTCAAGCCTTCACTAACTACACAGCTGGACACCTGATCTTGTGCAAGTCACTCCGATTAACTAACAACAAGAAAATAAATGTGTAATTCCTTGGATGTGGGCGCTGAGACCTGAGCTGTGGGAGACTGGCAGATGTGTGCACACCCGGACGACCCGCCAATTATTGGATGACACCCTCAGTTGTCATCCCAGACTTGGGCGACACGAATGGCCGCCATGGCAAAATTAGAGCCGCTGCCAATTAGTCTTCACGTTGGGCCAATACTCCCCGCCCACTGACAGCAGTTCAGCCAAATTAATTTTGATTAATTGTTGCTGTAATTTATTTTTGCGACATCAAGAAAGAAAGGTCTTGTTAGACGCCTGCAGGAGGCTGGAGGTGGCCCTTGATACAAATATTTATTCCTCGGTCAAGTCACAACAGCGGCTGTAAAGTAATAGGCAATTTACGAAGCTTTTCTCATCCTAGCCTTAATGCCCTGAGCGCTCAAGCAGCTGAACTCGTGGGCAACTAACGCATTCCTGCGACTGGCAAGCACTCAAGGGAAGACATAGCATAAGGGCATATATTCGTCCTGTCAACATTGTCATACCAGACTCTACATTGAACTTAATCGTCCCACTCAATCTCCAGCCTCGTCCTCCACTTCCTGCGTAACAGACAAGGGGCCAGATTCACGAAGCAGTTACGCAAGCACCTACGAACGTGTACATCTTCCTCAATCTTTGACGGCTTTGGTTACATTTATTAAACAGTTTACAAGCATGAAAACTTGCCAATCAACTGTTGTTATTGTTATAAACATCCTCCTGGTGCTTCGGAGCTCATTAACTGTTTAATAACTGTAAACAGAGCCGCCAGAGATTGAGAAAAGATGTACAGATTCGTAAGTGCTTGCGTAAGTGCTTTCGTGAATCTGGCCCAAGGACTCCTGGTTCTTGTTCCTGTCCCACTGGTCAATAAGTTCAAAAGGTGACCAAGCACTCAAGGGTCAACTCTACTAGCCACAACCCAAGGGAACTATGATGATTCCCCCTCCACATACACCTGCACTCAAGCTGCATCTGAGCATACGATCATTCACCCTGAACATATCTTTGCACTCGAGCAACAACCGAGAATATGACGATTTCTGCCTTCAACACACCCTTGCGCTCAAGCAGCTGCGACTGAGCATACGATCATTCCTCCTCACCCTTGCACTCGAGCGGTACTGTGATCACTAATGTCACTGTAACAGAACAAATCAACAAGGGCCGTGACGAGGATTCGAACCTGCGTCCGGGTCACTGTAACAGTTTTTTTTCAAACAAAGTTGCAGTGAATTTGGACTATATACCACTTTGCCAGAGTGCCAGAGTGTGTGGCACAGCGTGACACAAAGGTAAAGAGGCATCCTGACCTGAACACCCCCCCCCACCCCCTTCCCTGGCTGACCCTAGCTAACCCGAGCACAGTGCGGACCTTAGCTACCCCTCACAGCATTATCCACTCTTATCCATTCACTCCAGATTGTGACTGGGGTTAATGGATGAGGGTCCGTGTCGAGGTGGACTCGCTGTGCTGAAGTCCGGTGAGCTCATCCTACCTACCTCTGTGACTGACAGGTGAGGGAGGGAGATGTCAGCGGCACTATGCCCACTGTTTCCTCACCTGGGCTTCACCTGTCAGCGCCCTCAGTCTTGTCCTCTGCCTTGACTGTGAAATGAATGTGGAATACAAGTAAATAATGAGTTTGTGTGAAATATGATTTGTTTGTTTCTTAAATAAATTGAAATGTTCCAATGTCATTTACTTAGGAGATGAAGTTGAACAAACTGACAACCAGGCCCTGTCTAGATAAAGATTATGTATATATATATATATATATATATATATATATATATATATATATATATATATATATATATATATATATATATATATATATATATATATATTATATTAGATAGATAGATTAATGGAAAAATGAATGGAGAGATCAATGGTATAAAGGGTGGATAGATCAATGGAGAAAATGGTTGGATAGATGAATGGATAGTCGGATAGAAAGACTGAGGTACTCTCCACAGCTGGAAAAAGGTGTTTTTAACAAAGCTTGAGATGTTCTTCATATATCTTATTATATTCCAATGACTGTGCACGTACCTCAGTTGTTCTATGGTATTCCAGCTGCGGTTCCTCAACACAACCAATTTGCTACTCATTGAGGCACTGCTCCTGTGCCAGGTAAGTCCACTACGTGCTCACCATAGCCCGTGCTACTTGCAACTTGTTCCAAGTAGCTGAATCTATAACCACAACATACTCATTGCGTCGGGCTCCTTGCTCACTTTCTCCCCGAAATCCCTGCTTTGACTTGCCTCATGACCTCGTTAATGTCGACACGCCTTGTGAGACATTTCACACCCTTGGCACACACTCTTACGTTACTCTAATCACTCACGCTTGTTGCAAATTGTTGCCTAAATGAAAATTTACCATAATTTTAGCAACATTCTGGCAATGCTGTATGTTCAATTTTCTGTCATATAGTTTTTTCTAAGTTTGAAAAGACTATATGCACCTTAATTTTTCCTCATGAGACATTCCATGTCACTTCATTTAGACTTTAGACATTTTTCTGCATCACCAATTTAGTGCTTCACCAGCTGTTGTAAATGCTATGCTGCTTTAATGTAAATGTCACAGCATTTAGCAACATATATGGTATTTATCTATGCTATATATGTTAATTACTCTGTCTTACAGAGTTTTTCAAAGCCTAGAAAGGCCATATATATATATATATATATATATATATATATATATATATATATATATATATATATATATATATATATATATAATGACCATTCAAGTACATATATAGTCATATATACACACATGCATATGAATGACAAAAATACAGAAGAGATGGAAAATGGCAGAGACCAAAAAAAAAACCAGTGTTCAAAAAAGCAGACTAGCTAAACATGAGTATAAAAGCATCAGGAATATACAAACAGACAGGCGTATTTGCGTAGCTGGGCCGCGGGACAGAGATACATACGGACACTCCAACAAACAGCGGAACAGACAGACAGACAGGCTGATTGTTAACTGAACATACTAATCCAGCGAGGGAGATAGACAGATCAAACACTAGACCCGACACCCCCACTCTGCTCTGGCCTCGGCGTATAGGGCAGACAGTTTGTCTTTCGGGTGAAGGAATTCACTTGTATTTCACTTGCATTCATCTGGTTATTGAGATCACCTGATCTGTCGATTTATTTTTAATCATTATACGATTGCTTTCTCGACTTCACGAGAGTGGTACATGTTGTTTCTACGTCAGTAACATGATAACTTATCATGTTGCTGAGTTTTGAGGATAGTGATTCATCTTGCTCCTAACTCACCCTCTGCTGAGTTGCAAGGATAAAGTTACATCTTGTTCAACCGATTCATTGCTGAGTTATAATGTTAGTGACTCAACTAACTCATTCTAACACTGAGGTACATGAAATAAATTATTTTATACAGGGATTCACGACTCTGCTTTCGTGTCATTTCCATTTACGACACTATATACAGCTAGAAGACTAATTATATAGGTAGGAGACTATATAGGTGGGAGACTATTTAGCTAAAAGACTATATAAGTAGGAGACTAACTTCTGCTTCGTCAAGTCCATTACAATTGGTTAAGATCATTTTTGTCTCATATGTTTTTTGAAAATCCAAGAAGACGAAATTTGTCTGTTCTTGCCTTTCCTTGTTCAATGGCGTTAACTTGTCTCATAATGCCAGTAGAGTTGTTAAGCAGGGCTTGTTCTCTTTGGTCTCGAATCACCACCCTAAGTTCAAAGTTCACATTTTCTGTGTTGTTTGCTTGTTTTAGTTTCCTATGTATTCGCTTCATTTCCCATCCCTAGTTATAGATCCTCCTCTCTCTCTCTCTCTCTCTCTCTCTCTCTCTCTCTCTCTCTCTCTCTCTCTCTCTCTCTCTCTCTCTCTCTCTCTCTCTCTCTCTCTCTCTCTCTCTCTCTCTCACCCATTTCCGCGGAATTCATCCACCTCATTTTTCCTCCACCCCCACAGCTTCTCCTCACAATCCCCGCTCCTCCCTCCCCACACACACCTCACAAACCCCCCTCTCTCTCTCCCCTACACACACACCTCACCCAAGAGCCGACACATCCCTCCCCTGCCACCAGCCACTCAGCGCCAGCGTCGACCAAGGCCTCCGCTTGATTTACGAGTGGTCTGTGTTAGCGTCATTCCCGCGATATTTACGCTGCCCCGAAGCGCATACATTACCCCTATACGTGTTTTATCATGCCTTTAGTCTGGAGTTCTCATAGGAGGGGAAGTAGGTAGCTTTGGAGGCATCCAGATTGTGCTAATGTTTGAGCTTGTAATCACCTTCAACCATTGTAATCACCTCCAGAAAAAGTCCAACCATTTGGGCTTGGACGGTAGAGCGACGGTCTCGCTTCATGCAGGTCGGCGTTCAATCCCCGACCGTCCAAGTGGTTGGGGAACATTCCTTCACCCCGTCCCCATCCCTAATCTTTATCCTGATTCCTTCCCAGTGCTATATAGTCGTAATGGCTGATAATTCCATTCTTTCTTCTGATAATTTCCATTCCATTCTCTACGTACTTTCCAAGATGACACGGAGGGGATATGGGAGTGTCATAGGATATGTCAGGGTTGTCAAACATCAAGATATATCGACTTATGTAGCCTGCAAATTCTGGCCTTCATTGGGATGCACCCCATAACAGCTTTCTAAGTCCCAGGTACCTATTTACTGTTTGGTGAAGAGAGGCATGAGGTGAACTGAAACGTTGCTAAAACGCTTATATGTCCTGCCCCGGGAATCGAACCCTTGTTTTTGACCTGACTGCGCCGACCGCTGCGACTCAATGACTCTTCGGCATATATATATATATATATATATATATATATATATATATATATATATATATATATATATATATATGCAAACAAGCCTGAATGGTCCCCAGGACTATATACAACTGAAAACTCACACCCCAGAAGTGACTCGAACCCATACTCCCACAACTGGTATGTACAGGGACGCCTTAATCCGCTTGACCATCACGACCGGACATAAGGAAGTGATAGCCGAGGCTATATGAACCACTTCCCCGCCGGCACTCGGATGGTAATCTTGGGCATAGCATTTTATCAAATCACCTCATTCTTTGGGGCACACGTGAGGAACACAAACGTTTGTGTTCCTCACGTGTGCCCCAAAGAATGAGGTGATTTGATAAAATGCTATGCCCAAGATTACCATCCGAGTGCCGGCGGGGAAGTGGTTCATATAGCCTCGGCTATCACTTCCTTATGTCCGGTCGTGATGGTCAAGCGGATTAAGGCGTCCCTGTACATACCAGTTGTGGGAGTATGGGTTCGAGTCACTTCTGGGGTGTGAGTTTTCAGTTATATATATATATATATATATATATATATATATATATATATTGGTAGCTGTCTTTCTTATAAACATATGTTGTTAAATACGACCGAAAAAGTAAGATTATTAATTCTAACACGAATTTTCTCAATATTTCTTATGTTTCTTTTTACTGTCGATGGTAATTGAAAAATCAATTCTCCAAAATTCATTTTTATTTCTAGTCTGACGGGACGCTTAAACGCGTTTCGTAATAATGTATTACAATTTCAAAGACTTTAGTTTACACACACACAACTGTAGCCTGAAAACACTTAACAGAGTTTTACTTATTCTAACGCTAAACAGCTTGTCTTATATACTCGCATTTGGGTGAGGTGATATGTTGCAACAGTTTTGGATGAGGTGAACAAACTTTTGACCAACACAAGACAGAACACGGAACATTGGGTATTAATTGGATAAGTGAGAGGGAAGAATTGAAGTAACTGCAAAGGGCCTATTGGCCCATACTTCCTCTTGATGCTTCTATATTGGTGCGGAGTCTTGAAGTGGGTAGAATATAGGTGTGCATTAATTGGCTGTTGATTACTGGTGTTGACTTTTTGATGTGTAGTGCCTCGCAGATGTCAAGCCGCCTGCTATCGCTGTATCTATCGATGATTTCTGTGTTGTTTGTTAAGACTTCTCTGGTGATGGTCTGGTTGTGGGAAGAGATTATATGTTCCTTGATGGAGCCCTGTTGTTTATGCATTGTTAATCGCCTGGAAAGAGATGTTGTTGTCTTGCCTATATACTGAGTTCTTTGGAGCTTACAGTCCCCAAGTGGGCATTTGAAGGCATAGACGACGTTAGTCTCTTTTAAGGCATTCTACTTTGTGTCTGGACACAAAGCAGAATGCCTTAAAAATGACTAGCCTGTGACACTCGCATGCCACACACACGCATCATTTGTGAAAATTGGATGACGCTACCCCTATGTATCTGACCTCCAACAATTGACAAACACATTCTTGTTGGTATGTGTGTGTGTGTGCACGAAGCCCTTCAGCCACACACACACACCCACAAAAGGACTCAAAACACTCCGTGACCCAAGTATTGAGAACCAGGGGGAGGGAACAGACCTGTTGTGTTAACGCACTTGTGTTAACGTGTCGGGTCTTCATTCCACCTGATTCTGCGGCTACAAAAAATGCACATGAATATGTGGAGGAGAAATGTCTCGGAGATTGCTTTTTAACTTCTTGCTTCGCTCCGTCCCACAGCTTTCGTAAAGAATATTTGAATAATCTGTGAAATGAGTCTTCTGTCTCCCTTGTAGTGTTCTTGTTTTGATTTGTTTTTGTTGCGTTATTTAATTGTTATATATATATATTTGTATTTGTTATTTGTTTGTTTAACGATATTTTGGGTATTGTAGTTTGTGGTTTTTGTGATGATTTTTCTGTCATGTTATCAATGTGTTTTTGTTATTGTAATGAAGTTTTTATGTTTTTTTTGTGCCAATTTTATATTGTTCTTATTGTATTTGATGTTTGCCCTTATAATTATTGATTTTGTACTTGTTGTATTGTTTAAAGCGGTGTTTTTGTTCCTGTTCTTGTTGTTATTGTGTATGTTCTGGCTGTTGTTGTATCTGTAATTGTTATTTGGTGTTTTTGTCTTTGTTGGTGTCGTACATCCTTGTTGTTTCCCTGCTGTTGTTGTTGTTGTTGTGTCATTTTTTGTTGTCTTTGTCCTTGTTCTTGATGTCGTTGTTTTATTATCCTTACTGGTGTGTTTTTTTGTTTTTGTTCATCTTATTTTGTAATATTTCCCTGGTTAGTCCTTCTACCTTGCCTCATAACCTCATACCTTGCCTCATAACCTCATACCTTGCCTCATAACCTCATACCTTGCCTCATAACCTCATACCTTGCCTCATAACCTCATACCTTGCCTCATAACCTCATACCTTGCCTCATAACCTCATACCCTGCCTCATAACCTCATACCCTGCCTCATAACCTCATACCTTGCCTCACCGCCTCATATCCTGCCTCATAACCTTCTACGTTGCCTCACCACCTCATACCCTACCTCACCATCTCATACCCTACCTCATCACCTCATACCCTACCTCACCACCTTATACCCTACCTCACCACCTCATACCCTACCTCACCACCTCATACCCTACCTCATAACATTATACCCTACCTCACCACCTCATACCCTACCTCACCACCTCATACCCTACCTCATAACCTCATACCCTGCCTCATAACCTCATACTTTGCCTCACCATCTCATACCCTGCCTCACGACCTCATACCCTACCTCACCACCTCATACCCTACCTCACCACCTCATACCCTACCTCACCACCTCATACCCTACCTCACCACCACCTCCCATAACCATGTGTGTTGTCCTCACTCCATAATTACCATTACCACAATATCTCGCAACATTTGCATGACAAAAACAACAGATCCACAAGAAACCTTCACGTCGGCGCCTGATGGGTTGAAAATATTATCCGGGTATTACCTGAGCTCCTGGAACCCGCCAGACACGACGGATCTTAACCTTTTATGGTTAAAAATGTTCAGGTGTGAGCTGGAGACAGAGAAAAAATCAGGACTCGGCAATATATTTCCTTTGGGTTTCGTGCTGTCGATGACCAGTGGTCTTCGTTCACTTCTGTGGGTTGTGGCAACGCTGTGTAAGCTCTGCCAGTTGCCGTGAATGGCATTCTGGTGCCATAATGGTTTTAATGGCATGTTTCACATTCGTGTTATTTAAGGTACGGGTGAAGTTTTTTTTATTATATCTGGTTCAGAGGAGGGGGGAGAGTGTGTGTTTTTTAAAGGTTTTGGTATTGAAATAATTCTACTGCAATATTGGAATATGGATCAAGTGTTTTCTTGTTTAAGTAGATGGGTAGATAAGGGTACCTTACCTTGAGGTTACCTTGAGGTGCTTCCGGGGCTTAGCGTCCCCGCGGCCCGGTCGTCGACCAGGCCTCCTGGTTGCCGTAGGTGGAAACGGATTGATCGGTAGAACAAAGGATTGTGGGAAGGAATATATTGTATTGAAATTATTGTATTGTATTAATATATTGTATTGAAATATATTATATTTCAATACTTGTATTGTATTGAAATATATTAATGTTTATATATATTATATTTTGTATATATTTTTAGCAGTCTTTCTTGTAAACATACGTTGTTGAATATGACTGAAAGAGTATGATTAATGATTCTGACACGAATCTTCTCAATATTTCTTACGTTTTTCTTCACTGTCGAGGGTAATGAAAAATTAACTCTCCAAAGTTCATTTTCACATTTTATTATTGGTCTGACGTTTCGCAAGAGACTTCTTACATTTTCAAAGACAATTTTACATACTATGTTTCATACTTATATTCGTTTTTGGGTGAGGTGATATGACACAAATGTTTTTGGTGAGGTGACAGAACACGAATCATTGGGTAAAGACAATTTTACATACTCAAAACACGAATCAATGGGTAAAGACAATTTTACATACTCAGAACACGAATCAATGGGTACATTGCGTGTTCTCTCTTCTTGTTTCTTTGTTGATTCGGGGTCCTGAAGTGGATAGAATTCTACCCACTTCAGTAAGCTTGATATAGGCGAGTGAAAGGTAGTGTTAGCTGTCTACACACTGAAGTAGCAATCTGGCTACCTGTCATCCAGAAGTGATAGTATTGTAGCCACTGTGGATGGCAGTAATCAGTGATAGTATTTAAATTGTTTTAAAGTGCAATACAAACATATATGGATTAAGAATCCTATATATGGATTCTTAATCCATATATGTTATTATTTCTTATTTCTTATTGGAAAAGAAAAGTTTGATTTATGTCTATTTCTCTTGCCCAATTCAAAATAAAAATGTGGATTTTTTTTTTTTTTTTGGGGGGGGAGGGAAAATGAACGGAAACTATCGGGGGGAAAGCGCCAAGCCATTACGACTATATAGCACTGGGAAGGAGTCAGGATAAGGATTTGGGATAGGACGAGGGGAAAGGAGTGGTTGGGCACCATTCCTTTCCCTCCCCCCCCAAAAAAAAAAAAAATCCACGTTTTTATTTTGAGTTGGGCAAGAAAAAATAGGCAGAAATCAAACTTTTCTTTTCCTAGGATTAATATTGAACATATATGTACTAATTTAGGCCTAAGATTGCAGATGTTGTAGCTAGGATTGCTTCTTTAGAATTAGGACAGGTTAGGTCTAAGGTTAATCAGTACATCTATTGTATCTACGCAATATCGTTGATGGAGTTGCAATTTGAAGGTGATGTATCATTTTTCTGTGCCAAGTGATTAAAGGAAAAAGACGTCCCTGTTTCACTGCTTCGACAGCTTAGGTATTATTTTTGACAGATATGAAGATTTCTACTTGATTTACGACGTACCGACGTTACGTCAGTACGTCACAGCCTTTCTTTAATTGCAGATTATTGCAACTGTGATCGATGCATAAACTTGCTTGTTGATATTCATTTTTGCATAAATGGAGGTCCTCTGAAGGTCCTCCAAACTCTCTATTTGGCGTGGGCTACCTTACGGCAGGGTAGCCAGGCCCAGGCTGGTCTGATGCTGTGGTCACATACTGTCGAGGAGGAATGTACCTGTGCTGGAGGTCCAGGATGTGATTGATTGCAGGCATCGACTCGCTTGCTAACATCACCCTGGAGCAAAGCGTCCAAGACTGGGTAAAGAGTTAGCCAGTCTGTTTAATTCTAATGTAGTCTTCTCTCTCGCTCGCTGTCTCTAGAATCCCTTTATCTTCCGTGTCTTCTCATTCTCTTCCCTTTCTCGCTTTGACTTTTATTCCCTGTGTCTGTCGACAATGGCACTTGTCACTAGCACCTCCTCCTGGAGCATGCAATGCTCCATTGAGTATTGTGTGCTTCAAGGATCAGCTGAACAGTTGAATGAGGCATGATAAGCCCGTTTTCCTTTCAGAGAATAGGAAACGGGCTAAATGTTCCATTTTCAGGGATAGATTACAGGCCTTGTCCCTTGCGGTTTGACTCAGTGTTTGGGACTCGTGCTGATATAAACCTACCTTGAGGTTACCTTGAGGTGCTTCCGGGGCTTAGCGTCCCCGCGGCCCGGTCGTCGACCAGGCCTCCTGTGGAGACCTACCGCAAAGTTTAGACGAATAGTTTGTATAGAACTGACAACCTCACTGTTTGGGCGCCAGATAAATTATTTATATACCAGCAAATTTGTCATATCATAGGCATGTCGGCTGCTGGAATGTGATTTCCGTGACACGGATTCACGGAAGAAGCCTCTGTTGAAGTGCTTCAGTGAAAAATAGGTAAATGGATTTGTCAATCTGCATCTCGATGCAGATGCAGTTTAGGACCATGTTTAGAACCGGATGAAACAAAATTTACTTGCTGGCGATGAAGGTGAAGGGACGACGACGTTTCGGTCCGTCCTGGACCATTCTCAAGTCGACAATCGACTTGAGAATGGTCCAGGACGGAGCGAAACGTCGTCGTCCCTTCACCTTCTAGTGTGTGGACGACGACTTGAGAATGGTCCAGGACGGACCGAAACGTCGTCGTCCCTTCACCTTCTAGTGTGTGGACGACGACTTGAGAATGGTCCAGGACGGACCGAAACGTCGTCGTCCCTTCACCTTCTAGTGTGTGGAGGCGGGTCTTATATGATTTGGGGCTAATTTACATCCTGTGGTCTTGGTAAAAATTTGTATATCAAGGGGCCTGACGGCTGTGTGGGCAGCGCTCGGGATTCGTAGTCACGAGGTTTCGATCCCCGGTGGAGGCGAAAACAAATGGGCAGAGTTTCTTTCACCCGGATGCGCCAGTTCACCTAGCAGTAAATATGTACCTGGGAGTTAAGACAACTGCTACGGGCTGCTTCCTGGGGATGTGTAACAAAAAAGGAGGCCTGGTCGAGGACCGGGCCGCGGGGACGCTAAGCCCCGAAGTCATCTCAAGATAACCTCAAGATAGGTACCAATTGATTACAAAGTGCACCATTATCCGAAAACGTGGTCGCCTCTTAAGAGAAATTTAAATTGGCTATATTAAATTGAATTTGCACTACGATAACGCAACGAAGCCGATCGTTTTAAGATAACCTAGATAATAACCTAGATAACCTAAATAATAACCTAGATAGATAATAAATTTTAAGATAATTCGAGTACATGAACTAAACACAGCAGTTGAGAATTACAAACTATATAATGTAAAGGTTCTAGAGAGGTTCACCAAGCAAGAAGAGAGGTTCACCAAGCGATAAGAGAGGTTCACCAAGCAAGAAGAGAGGTTCACCAAGGAAGAAGAGAGGTTCACCAAACAAAAACAGAGGTTCACCAAGCAAGAAGAGAGGTTCACCAAGCAAGAAGAGAGCTTCACCAAGCAAGAAGAGAGGTTCACCAAGCAAGAAGAGAGGTTCACCAAGGAAGAAGAGAGGTTCACCAAACAAAAACAGAGGTTCACCAAGCAAGAAGAGAGGTTCACCAAGCAAGAAGAGAGGTTCACCAAGCGATAAGAGAGGTTCACCAAGCAAGAAGAGAGGTTCACCAAGCAAGAAGAGAGGTTCACCAAACAAAAACAGAGGTTCACCAAGGAAGAAGAGAGGTTCACCAAACAAAAACAGAGGTTCACCAAGGAAGAAGAGAGGTTCACCAAACAAAAACAGAGGTTCACCAAGCAAAAAGAGAGGTTCACCAAGCAAGAAGAGAGGTTCACCAAACAAAAACAGAGGTTCACCAAGGAAGAAGAGAGGTTCACCAAACAAAAACAGAGGTTCACCAAGCAAAAAGAGAGGTTCACCAAGCAAGAAGAGAGCTTCACCAAGGAAGAAGAGAGCTTCACCAAGCAAGAAGAGAGCTTCACCAAGCAAGAAGAGAGTCAAGCAAATCAACTATATACCAACTGAAAAATTCGTATAGGTGAACCTTAGGTGGAAATGTGTCAGGAATTTCCACTTAAGTCTCCTCGCGAAGTAGGTTATATGAGAAATGTTTTTAATCAACAGCTAATATTATTAGCCAGAGGTCCCGATCCTAGCCTGTTGCTGCTTCATATTCGGAGAGGCTATCCCTCCGGCCGGCCCAACTAGCCTTCCCATCGGGGATAGTATTCATCAGTTTGTCATGTCCGGAGGGGCATCATTTATATTGGTGACGCTTCGGAATACATACGATCATTTGATGATGGCATAAGTATGTATGCTGCGACATCGCCAATAAATTAAGCGTGCCGCAAACAAGATAAGCTTGTAAACATTATAGGTAGCCTCTCTCTCTCTCTCTCTCTGTCTCTCTCTCTCTGTCTCTCTCTGTCTCTGTGTCTCTCTCTCTGTCTCTGTGTCTCTCTGTCTCTGTGTCTCTCTCTCTCTCTGTCTCTGCGTGTCTCTCTCTCTCTCTCTCTCTCTCTCTCTCTCTCTCTCTCTCTCTCTCTCTCTCTCTCTCTCTCTCTCTCTCTCTCTGTCTCTCTCTGTCTCTCTCTCTCTGTCTCTCTCTCTGTGTCTCTCTCTCTCTGTCTCTCTCTCTCTCTGTCTCTCTCTGTCTGTTTGTCTCTCTCTCTCTCTCCCTTTCTCTCTCTCTCCCTTTCTCTCTCTCTCCCTTTCTCTCTCTCTCTCTGGTCTCTTCTGGCTAGCTGCGCCATATCGGATCCTCTATCAATTCCTTTTCCCTTTCATTCTCCTTCTACTCCTCCTTCCTCTTCCTTCTCCAACTCCTCGTTCTTTTGCGTCTTCTCCGTCGCCGACTACGTTTGTGCCTCCTCCATCTCCTCTTTTTGCTCCACCTCTTATCCTCTCTCTCCTTTTCATCCACTTCCGTCTTTGATCTCTCTTTTTGTCTTTTTCTTGTGTTCTATTTTTGTATTATCTTGAACGTAGTCTTCTCTCGCACTTTAATGGCCCATACTCCCATATACTTAAGGGCTTCACAAAATGTGTGGCGGCCAATGGAACATGAGTCTAATGGGTGTCTAGCATCCTGTAGCCTGCAAGGAGATGGGTCATCTCCCTCAGGAGGGAGATTGAATAGTTAATACCTGATACGTCGTATCGGGATGTATTGCAATGATTTCACGGTCACTGGAGGCTGTGTTGGGAAGAGGGGAAAGGATGGGAGGAGATGGGAAGTGAGGGGAGAGGAGATGAAAGGGGAATGGAGAGAGAGAGAGAGAGAGAGAGAGAGAGAGAGAGAGAGAGAGAGAGAGAGAGAGAGAAGAGAGTTGCATCATCCTGGCGACCTTTTCAGTACCAAGTGTGGCTCAGTTTTCCATTTGCTGGGCGGTGTAGCTTCTAGATCCTCTGTACTGCAGAGTGCCTGCGTTCACCTGTGTTTAGCTGTGGTAGTTCTTCATAGTCTACCCTTGTAAACCATTTTTTGTTGTAATAAATATTGTTATTTTAATATTATTTGGTTTATGAGTTATCTGTTGTGGGTGTGTTAATATTAGTATACATTGTTATTGTGTTGTGGTGGTCCCTACAGTGTGGTACTGATGTGGTGGTGGTCCCTACAGTGTGGTACTGATGTGGTGGTGGCCCCTACAGTGTGGTACTGATGTGGTGGTGGCCCCTACAGTGTGGTACTGATGTGGTGGTGGCCCCTACAGTGTGGTACTGATGTGGTGGTGGTCCCTACACTGTGGTACTGGTGTGGTGGTGGTCCCTACACTGTGGTACTGGTGTGGTGGTGGCCCCTACACTGTGGTACTGATGTGGTGGTGGCCCCTACACTGTGGTACTGATGTGGTGGTGGTCCCTACAGTGTGGTACTGATGTGGTGGTGGTCCCTACACTGTGGTACTGATGTGGTGGTGGTCCCTACACTGTGGTACTGGTGTGGTAGTGGCCCCTACAGTGTGGTACTAATGTGGTGGTGGTTGGGTTAGTCAGTAACGGTGTGAGTATATTTGGATTTAAATGGGTTAATATTACTATTGGATTTTTATTTTATTTTGGTATATTTAATGCATGATATTTTGTAATATGGTAAAATAAATGGAAAAGCAATATAAAATTTAAAAAATTTATTATTAATCAGAATTCTATGGCGAGATTAGTCGTGGAGTATCGTGGGCATCGAAATGAGGCACTCTTTTTCATTGATATTAACTTCGACCCCCTCCATGTTGGGCATGTACCCAACAGTGATTCCCGTTAATAACTTGGTTAAGCTAGCTCTAAGCTTCTGGCTTCTAACCACTGACAGACAGACTGAAAGACAGACATATCCATATATATGGATAAGAGTTATGATTGTGAGTGTTCCATATTCATATATTTTATATAATGCAATCTTAAAAGTAATGATATTTTTGATACATACAACGTTCCCTTATTATTCTGTTATTAAAGAATTATGTTATACTCTTTCTTCGTCGGTGTGTCTTGTCCTCTCTGTATCGAAGAGGCACTAGAACGATGACTTTATCAATGCTGTAAATATTTTCTATGTATCGATCATATATCCATTTTATCTTGTACCTTCCACTTTAAGACAGCTACTGAAAATCTAATCTCGCTTTATAGGGTCAACTCCCTGAAATTCATTTTATTTACAGCCTTCAAACTCCTTCTAGTGCATGCGCGTGAGTGCGCGCGCGCTCCAGCGATAATGAACCGGTTCCAATCGGGTTCGTCTGGTCTTTTGCCCTGACCTGTCAGTGGTCATAGTCCCGCTTGTTATCTCTTAAGAGCCACCACCAACAACCAACCCCTTTTTACGCCTTCGAAGATCTAAAATGAGTATCTAAGGTGCTCCTGAGACTAAATAGGTTAAGGTCTTGCAGTTTATATGATCCAGAGGCCAAACGAGCGCCTGTTTGGAGTGTAGTTGAGATTTTTTTTTCTCCTCAGAGGAGCGATTCTTGCTGCGAAGTGAGTTTCGGATTACAAGATGGTTCCTGTAAAGGTGGGGTGTTGTTCCACGGGTACCGGAGACGCTATCTTCACGGGGCGTTGAAGATATCAGCGCCTCTATCTTGGAGGATTTATGGGCATTTGAACGACATGGTGGCGTATTGGGTTATTGGGCCTCCATATGTTGCAAACTACCTTGTAACTACTTTTGTAACTATTAACCATCATCATACGGTACTTCTAGCCCCATCTACCATCTTCACTCTTCCAAATTTTGCCACCCCACCTCTCCACCCATCTTCCCATCCACCTATTACCCACCTCTTCTTATCCATCTATACCATCCGCCTCCTCTTATCCACCTATACCATCCACCTCCCGATGTCCTCCACAATCCACCGACCACATATAAATCCTTCTTGTCCCTCCCTTCTTCTCACCCATCTACAATCATTCATCCACCTACCTATACATTCATCCACCTACCTACACATTCATCCATCTACCTACACATTTTCACAATCGACTTGAGAATGGTCCAGGACGGACTGAAAAGTCGTCGTCCCTTCACTTTCTAGTGTGTGGTCTGGTCAACAGTAATATTATCCCTACTACCACCACAGGAACCACCACCACTACCACCACAAGAGGCACCACCACCAAAAGAGCCACCGACCACCACAAGAGCCACCGACCAGCAGTCAGGAGCAGGTGGGGGAGAGAGAAGCCAGTTCATTAGCGGGAATCGCCTTGGCTCAAACCTATCATTAATCAGTAACAACAATACGGGCCGGAGACGGCTTTTTTACCACCTCCTGGCAATCCCAGACACAGCAGAGGAGGTTTTTACGCCACCATTTGTGGGTTTTAGTGGCCAGTTTTCACCCTGGTTCATTGCGGCGTCGTGTAGTCTCGCTGCAGGCGCGGAGTCGACTGGCGTTATTTATTGGTTCGTTATGTGGTGGTGGTGGCTGCGGTGGCTCCTGCTGCTGTTGCTGCTGCTGCTGCTGCCTGCAGTTGTTGTGGCTCCTGCTGCTGCTGCTGCTGCTGCCTGCAGTTGTGGCTCCTGCTGCCTGCTGACTTAGCTGCTGCTGGTGTTACTGTGCTGGCTGCTACTGATGCTTCAGCTGCTGCCTCTGGTACGGGTGCTGGGGTTGATGGTGCTGCTGTGTTTGTTATTGATGCTGCTGTTGATGCTGTTGCTGCAGTTAGTGCTGCTGTTACTGCAGTTAGTGCTGCTGTTACTGCTGCAGTTAGTGCTGCTGTTGCTGCATTTAGTGCTGTTGTTACTGCAGTTAGTGCTGTTGTTACTGCAGTTAGTGCTGCTGTTACTGCTGCTGTTGGTGCTGCTGCTGCTGCTGCTGCTGCTGCTGCTGCTGCCTCCCTGTGCACCTGTCGCGACTCTCACAGTCCCTCAGTAACTCCAGAGACTAGATCAAGTTTTTCGTCATTGAACCAGTAATTAACTTCTATGCGTCGAGGAAGAGCTGGTTCCTAGACACCTGTGTCTCAACGTTCTCTCTCTCTCTCTCTCTCTCTCTCTCTCTCTCTCTCTCTCTCTCTCTCTCTCTCTCTCTCTCTCTCTCTCTCTCTCTCTCTGTCTCTCTCTCTCTCTCTCTCTCTCTCTCTCTCTCTCTCTCTCTCTGTCTCTCTGTCTCTCTCTCTGTCTCTCTCTCTCTCTCTCTCTCTCTCTCTCTCTCTCTCTCTCTCTCTCTCTCTCTCTCTCTCTCTCTCTCTCTCTCTCTCTCTCTCTCTCTCTCTCTCTCTCTCTCTCTCTCTCTCTCTCTCTCTCTCTCTCTCTCTCTCTCTCTCTCTCTCTCTCTCTCTCTCTCTCTCTCTCTCTCTGTCTCTCTCTCTGTCTCTCTCTCTGTCTCTCTCTCTCTCTCTCTCTCTCTCTCTCTCTCTCTCTCTCTCTCTCTCTCTCTCTCTCTCTCTCTCTCTCTCTCTCTCTCTCTCTCTCTCTTTCTTCATGTGTCACTATTCCAATTTTTGTACTGTTATCTGTACACCTTTTCAGTCCAGTCAGAATTGCAAAGCATTATGTCATTTTGATGCAGACAAAGCCAGTTTGTTGCTGTCCAACTCATCCTGACTCTAACTCATTCTCACGCTAACAACGTCAATCTAACTACATCAGTGTTGAAACGAGGCTGCCTAAGATGTGGCGACTCTCAAGCAAGTCATTGTTAGGTTGTGGGGGTGAGTCAGAGAACATAGTTAACAGACATTAAACTTAACTCTTGACAAGTACAAGTGATGGAGGGAGGCAGGTATAGGCCCCATATTAGTAATGTACATTAGCGGGAAAATTAATATATATAATATATATGTATATATATATATATATATATATATATATATATTATATATTGTGAGGGCACCACCTCTGGTGCCAATGTGGGGACCCATAGCCTCGGAGAAGAAAATAAAAAGTATTCAGAGGAGACCTTGTGGTTTCTCACTGAACACTAATATTATCTTCTCCTACCACCCCTATTCTTTTGTATGTACACATATATATTTACTTAATTTGAACTTTGTTACAAAAAAGGAGTTACATATGGGTTACAAAGATGGTAAATAAATAAATATATATATATATATATATATATATATATATATATATATATATATATATATATATATATATATATATATATATATATATGTGTGTGTCTGTGTGTCTGTGTATTCACCTAGTTGTGCTTGCGGGGGTTGAGCTCTGCTCTTTCGGCCCGCCTCTCAACTGTCAATCAATTGTTTCTACTACTACTATTTTTCCCCCCACACCACACACACACACACACACACACACACACACACACACACACACACACACACACACACCAGGAAGCAGCCCGTGACAGCTGACTAGCTCCCAGGTACCTATTTACTGCTAGGTAACAGGGGCATAGGGTGAAAGGACTGATCGTCAAAATAAACGGGGAAACATGAACAGCTCTTGACAGCGATAGCTCAGCATCATCATCTTCGTCGTTACAATCATCATCAGCAGCATCTTTGTCATCAGCATCATTGCCATCAGCAAGAGAGGAGGAAGACATGATTACATAGAGCATCTCATAAAATTGCTGTCTACCCTCAGAGCATCCCACAAGTCGTCGAGGAGATGAGCTCCCTATACATTTACAGGAAGAGACGCAGCATCCACGTATAATCAGGGGGCTCCTCTACACGGAAGAATGAGGCAGGTGGACTTGATTTACTGGTCTTCTAGACCTTACCTGTCACTGATCTCTGGGCAAATTACCTTTTTCTTGCCAGTGATTAACTACAGAACACCCCTAGTTTGGGATATTTGTGTTCACTGTGTTCAGTGACTCTAAGAACACACGAAGACATTTTTACATAAGAGACATATTCTACAATTGTGATATCTGATGAAACATGATGATACAAAGTGGATGTATGTGATAACATGCTCAACATTCCACGTGGTCTTCGTCGCTAGTCACACACACACACACACACACACACACACACACACACACACACACACACACACACACACACACACACACACACACACACACAGAGGGAGGGAGCCGGCCGGCCAAGCGGACAACACGCTGGTCACGTAATCCTGTGGTCCTGGGTTCTATCCCAGGCGCCGGCGAGAAACAATGGGCAGAGTTTCTTTCACCCTATGCCCCTGTTACCTAGCAGTAAAATAGGTACCTGGGTGTTAGTCAGCTGTCACGGGCTGCTTCCTGGGGGTGGAGACCTGGTCGAGGACCGGGCCGCGGGGACACTAAAAAAGCCCTGAAATCATCTCAAGATAACCTCAAGGACGCAATAATTGTAAACTAATTTGAATATTTGAGCTCTCCCAGCGATCAGAATAATCCATTTAGAGGGCAACGCGATTCATTTTACCAGAAGAGAGTCATAGAGAATAAAATACATTCAGAGGATGAATCTGAAGCATTTGCTGCGCAAACAACGCTTAGAACGGAGCCCTGTATAGGGGAATGGAATAGAATGGAATTAACAGTATTAAGAGCCTAGCCTTTACGACTATTTGGCACTGGGAAAGGGTCAGGATAAGGATTTGGAATGAGACGGGGGGGGGGGAAAAGGAATGGTGCCCAACCACTTGGATGGTCGGGGATTGAACGCCGACCTGTATGAAGCAAGGCCGTCGAAGGGGAGTAAATCACAAATCAACATCTTGTCCTAAAGGACCACAGTTAAACAGGAATACCACGTAAATATTAGTTGTTAGCGAGATATTACTGTCTAGAAGTGAGTAGCTGATCGAGGCAGCAGAAGTCTGAGTGCGCCAATCACACGAGGTCTGAAGGCGGTGAGGCAATCAGGAGGGCGATTAGCGAAGTCACAGAGGTAATGGTGACGTCAATCACGTGATGATAACGTCACTTCTTTGGCGGGATATTATGGCTTCGGTGCGGAGGATGAAGGCGTTAGCTAGTCTGGGAAGCCGAGACTTGGAGATTTTCTGAATTGACAGTCAACTTGAGCCCTTTGGTTGACGTCTGTGGCTTGGCTGAGAGTGACGTCCTGTGAGAGGTGGTTCTTGGCTGAGAGTGACGTCCCGTGACAGGTGGTTCTTGGCTGAGAGTGACGTCCCGTGACAGGTGGTTCTTGGCTGAGAGTGACGTCCCGTGACAGGTGGTTCTTGGCTGAGAGTGACGTCCCGTGACAGGTGGTTCTTGGCTGAGAGTGACGTCCTGTGAGAGGTGGTTCTTGGCTGAGAGTGACGTCCTGTGAGAGGTGGCTCTTGAACCTGGTACTGTACAAGTTTTCCCTTAACTGAAAGAGTAGCTGTGATTGCAAAGCAAAATGGGCGATGGTCTGGGTTAGTTCCCATTGAAAATATTAATTGAGATAATTCTATATTATCTCAATTAATTAATTTATTAATTACGGCTCCTTTGGTTTGAAACAGCTTCCAATTCCCTAGGTCTGATGCTCCTTCTTTTATTCTCAAATTGGTCGTAGTGTGGAGTGCTTATTACTGAATTGGGTTACATACAGTATGTAACCCAATTACGGCTTAACCCAAACTTACGACTCGTCACTTGGATAGTTCTGTCCAGTTTTACGATCCGTCCTACGGAATTGCTATAAATTATCTTGAAAATATACAACCTAATATTACTCGCTTAATCCCCAGCTTCGTGAATCTGTCTTACGAAGGCAGATTAAGACCACTAACGTCTCAATTCCTTGAAACTCGTAGAATGTAGAATTTGTATAGAAGTGTACAAAACTAAAGCAAGAAATAATCAAAGGAAATATAGTGAAGCTGTTGGAACTATTAGATCAAGACAGAACTCATAATAATTGTCCCATATTGAACAAATTTATATGTGAAGTAAATTTTAAGAAAATTGGAAAAGATGAATTTTTTTAAGGTGAAAAATAAGTGAAAAATATGACGAACTTCACAAGGATCTGTAGGCCTAGTGCAATGATCAATCTCATTTTTTTCCCATGTTCCATGCCATGTTCAGCAGCTTCTGTAGTCACGACGCTCCGTCATAATCCAGACGCTCCGTCAAATCTTGGAGCAGGAGAGGTAAAAGGCCCTTTTTAATGAGGGGGTTTGTGTGGGGGAATATACGATTTACACATTATCTTGGGGCAATTAAATTCTCCTATGCAAATGAGGAGGACGCCAAGGGAGAAAGGCCCGACGGACGGTATCAGATCTGAACTACCTTCTAATTACTGTCTTTATTGAGGCAATCAACCGTCAACGGGAAGCTATGGCGACCTATACCGTCTCTTCTTGCTCCGACGTGTCTAGTAGTCTCTGTCTAGTAGCTGTCACTGTCGCTACAGCTGTCTGTCACTGTCGCTACAGCTGTCTGTCACTGTCGCTACAGCTGTCTGTCACTGTCGCTACAGCTGTCTGTCACTGTCGCTACAGCTGTCTGTCACTGCTCACTACGACTGTCTGTCACTGCTCACTACAACTGTCTATCACTGCTCACTACGACTGTCTATCACTGCTTACTACGACTATCATTGCTCACTACGACTGTCTATCACTGCTTACTACGACTATCAATGCTCACTACGACTGTCTATCACTGCTCACTATGACTGTCTATCACTGCTCACTACGACTGTCTATCACTGCTCACTATGACTGTCTATCACTGCTCACTACAACTGTCTATCACTGCTCACTACGACTGTCTATCACTGCTTACTACGACTATCAATGCTCACTACGACTGTCTATCACTGCTCACTATGACTGTCTATCACTGCTCACTATGACTGTCTATCACTGCTCACTATGACTGTCTATCACTGCTCAGGATGGGTAGAGGTTGGGAGAGAGGAGGGGAAGGGCGGGGAGTACGAAGGGATGGGGGGACGAGAGAGAGAGGGTAGAGGGTAGGAAAGGGGGAAGAGGAAGGAAAGGGAAAGAAAAATGAGGGATATTGCGAGAGGGGAAATGAAGATGAGGTGAACAGGTGAACAGGGTGAAAGTAAAACTACCCCAGGCACCGCCAGGTACCTCTACTAGTGTGGATTTAGCTATTTGTGCTTGCTGGGGTTGAGCTCTGGCTCTTTAAGCCCGCCTCTCAACTGTCAATCTATTTTTTTTCACACACACACATAGGAAGCAGCCCGCAACAGCTGTCTAACTCCTAGGTGCCTATTTACTGCTAGGTAACAGGGGCATCAGGGTGAAAGACACTCTGCCCATTTGTTTCCGCCATCGCCGGGGATCGATCCCCGAGCCACAGGACTATGAATCTCGAGCGCTGTCCACTCAGCTGTCAGGTTCACCTGACTGTGTGTGTGTCTGTGTGTAGGTGTGTGTGTGTGTGTGTGTGTGTGTGGTTGCATGCGCGAGTGTATTCATGCGTGCTTGCGTGCGTGTGCGCTATTTGACTGTAGCCGAAAAATTCCTTTTCAATGTTTGCAGTGAATGTATTTTCCCTAACTATTAATTCAATTATTCCTCTCTACCAAATCACTTTTCACCTCAAGTATAACTTTTGGTTCTCATGAATCAAAATAACTTCAATAAAGTCTAATTTACGTCATATAATTCAGGCTTTAATCTTAGAAAAGTCTTATATCATATCACTTCTACATATATATGGCATATATATGGCATATATATGGCATATATATGGCATATATATGTTCCTCAGTACGGTTTAACGTCAAAATTTTGGGGCTCCTAATATTACTAAAGCATCTGATATTTTTTTTTTTTCAACACTGTGGTTGACTGAGTCAAATTTGCGGCACGCTAAGTGTGAGGACAGGTTTCAGGGAAGACTCATCATAACTAACTACATCAGTCTTTCTCGGGCTGATATATATTTCGGGTCTGTCTTGAAAATTCCATTAGGTTTTATGGTGATGAAATGGTTCCGTGTCTCCTGTCCAGATTACACTGCTGGGGCAGAGTGTTGCTGGGGGTGTGGCCCAGGCCAGGCATTTGTGTGCTTCTTAGGAGTAGTATAGCAACACACACACACACACACACACACACACACACACACACACACACACACACACACACACACACACACACACACACACAGGACCAAAGACGGCGGGACCAAAGAGCCAAAGCTCAACCCCCGCAAGCACAATTAGGTGAATACACACACACACACACACACACACACACACACACACACACACACACACACACACACACACACACACACAGTGATGTGGTGGAGGCTGACTCCATACACAGTTTCAAATGTAGATATGATAGAGCCCAGTAGGCTCAGGAATCTGTACACCAGTTGATTGACAGTTGGGAGGCGGGACCAAAGAGCCAGAGCTCAACCCCCGCAAGCACAATTAGATGACTACACACACACACACACACACACACACACACACACACCTAAACAAGGAGACGTTCACAACACTGTACACTGCATACTTGAGACTAATTCAAGAGTGTCACCCATTCCGGAGTTCCATCTCAAGAAACACATAAGATGTCTTGAAAAGGTTCCGATGTTTGTAACAAGGCTCGTCCCTAAATTGCGAGGAATGGGATATGAAGAAAAAGAAAGAGCTTGGCATAAGATCGCTTGAAAAGAGGGAAGAGAGAGAGGAGAGAGACATGATAGAGACATATAAAATACTAAGGGAATTTACAGAATGCAAAAACACAGATGTTTTCAATGAATTTCCAATAGAAAAAATGGGCATGGGTAGAAGTTTTAGAAACAGAAGAGCCATAGAGATATGCTGGAAAGTTTTCTTTTAGCTAAAGAGTAGAGGGGAAATTAAGTCAACCAAATGAGTAGATCGTTGAACCGAACTCTATTCATGATTTCAACCGTTCGGTATATATGTTAGAACAATAGATTGAGAATCGACTGCAGGAAAGGAGGGATAGAAGAGTTAGTCTTCTCGAAACTGTTCTTCGTGAAAACTAGAGAAGCGTGGGCCAGAGGCTTAGGGCCCGCGCAGGAATATCCTTATACAACCCCTGTCCCCATACACCAGAAGCGTCTGAACTGAAGCGTCTGAAACCTCTCCTACAGTTATGCTTAAGGAGAGGGTTCTCTTTCTTCAGGGCTTAGATGTGCTTTCTTCATTACACTCATTACCAATTACACATATACACACACACACATAACTTAAGTAATCACACGCACACATATGGGGCCTCGCCGCTGAGTGGGAAGCGCTTGGGAGTCGTAATCTTAATGGCCCGGGTTGGATTCTCGATGGAGGCGGAAACAAATGGGCAGAATTTCTTTCATCTTGATGCGCCTGTTCTCCTAGCAGTAAATAGGTACCTGGGAGTTAGACGGCTGCTACGGGCTGCTTTCTGGGGAATGTGTGTGTGTGTGTGTTAGAGAGAAGTATATATAGTAGATATAATAGATGAATAATAGATTTGGTTAGAAAGGCGGGGTCCAAGTGTTAATAGCTCGATTCGCAGACACAAATAATAAACACACAGACACACACACACACACACACACACACACACACACACACACACACACACACACACACACACACACACACACACACACACACACACACTCTCTCTCTCACACAGCCACACACACTCACACAGCCAATTACGTACGCCATTAGCATGCACCAATTACAACTGGCAATTACACTGAATTCAGTTACATTATTCATGTAACCCTCAGTCTTCTTTATTGCTTGTACCACTTGTTACATTTACTCTCAGTAATACCTGTTACTCTAATGTTATTGTGTATAAGTCCGGATATGTTCCTAGTTACTCCTTAAAGTGGACCTGTACCCCTAACGTGGTGAACATCATTGTGTGTCCTAAGTCATCTGGCTTTTTGAGTGACTCTCATAAATTCTTGGCATGATTTTGAAAGGAGAAAGCAGGCGATGAGTCACAATAACGTGGCTGAAATATGTTGACCAGACCACACACTAGTAAGTGAAGAGACGACGACGTTTCGATCCGTCCTGGATCATTTTCAAGTCGATTGTGACGACTTGAGAATCGACTCGACTTGAGAATGGTCCAGGACGGACCGAAACGTCGTCGTCCCTTTACCTTCTAGTGTGGGATCCGGTCTCAACAAAGGAGAAAGCATTTTTGTCATCCAAAATGGTAGATCTTTAGTTGAAGGTGTCTGGTATTCAGCATTTTCTCTCCTGTCGTGTAAAACTTGCACATATAAACACGAGAAAGATTGAAATTTCGTACATAAAATGATAGTCTGACTTTAATGGGTGCTAGAGAAACTGAGCAGTTTGAGTTAATTACTCAAAATACATAGTGACTGTAATCCTGTCTATTTAACTGTGATGCCACAGGTAAAATACACCAAGTGAAGACGATCAGACTATAATATACTTATTTTATGTATAACACAATTTTTTATTTTATGTATTATGTATAGAGAGTTGAGTGTGGTTGCCGCCTTATGTTTCAGGCATTAGGTTAAACCAAACATTTATTAATACATTACCATACAAATCTAACAAAATCATTACTTATTATTACCATAATAAATATAACGCTTAGATTTAGGGAAAGACTACTACCTAAAAGCTAATTGTAAAGCCTCTCTAATTCAAAGTCTAAAGCAGTCATTTAAATATTGTAGTCTTAATTTATACTGTATAAAGAGTCGTCAGCAAAAAAAGTCCAAATCTTGGCTTATGGATAAAAAGATTTATCCTATATTTAGTAGATTAATAAATAAAAAGATTTATCCTTTATTTATTAATCTACTAAATACTTGTAGCTTGAGACGAGATGAACATTGCAAGAAGGGAAGAGTGTCTTAAAATATATTTAAAGTATTATTTAAAGTATATGTCGTTTTATCTTTAAAATACCTGTCACTCTAACTCCAGTTAGAGTGACAGGTGTTAGTACCACACACAGGTGTTAGCAAGCACATGGCTTACTTGTATTACTCCTATATTCACAAGGGAATACGCTGCTCAGATTTAGAATAATAAAGTTATTCAATTCTGATCAAATCCTTTTAAAGAGATTATTTCACAATTTTAAAATATTTTGTAGATTCTTGGATTTTTGTGTAATTCTCTTAGGTGTTGCTGACAATATTCTGTCGTGCTTCAAGGCTAATTTCTCAAATAGTTTATTAATTGTTAAGCTACAGTCATTAGTTGATAACTGAGTAATATCTGAGGAACTATTTTTCCTGTATTCCTCTGTAATTATTGCGGTTTCGTGGATATTTTGTAACCGGCCCCTGTAGCGTTGATAAATTATAGATAAAATCTTGTACATGTTTTAAATTGTCATATAATTATGTTCATGTTATCGTTTCTAGGGCTACCGTACATTCTGAAATTACAGTACTAGTTACATACGCCAGTTAATGTTATCAGTTACACACAATTACGAATACACCATTCACATCCACAACTTACACACACCAATTACACACTACAGCTATTCAAACCAATTAATTTAAACAAGCATGATGCAAAGGCCGATTAACTGGAACAGGTGCGCTGCATACTCCAGTTACATCCTAGGGGTCAGTCGCATAATTTGCATCCCAGGTAAGACACACCAGTTACTTTCACCACCTGACTGGTCCCTCACGCTCTCATCCAGTTCATTATTAATAGTCAAAATCCGTGGATCACTTACGTTAAAGACGTAGCTTGGCCTTCTAACAGCACGTCGCATTTTGACGTATAGTTTTTGACGTTAAGACGAAAAAATATGGTACTATGCAGGCGATGAGTCACAATAACGTGGCTGAAGTATGTCGACCAGACCACACACTAGAAGGTGAAGGGACGACGACGACGTTTCGGTCCGTCCTGGACCATTCTCAAGTCGATTGTGACTTGAGAATGGTCCAGGACGGACCGAAACGTCGTCGTCGTCCCTTCACCTTCTAGTGTGTGGTCTAGTCAACAATGTCGTACTAGAAAATGGTAGAGGCTCGCGAAATTGATGTCCCAATTATCTGTTCCGTTAATCTGTTCTGTTAATCTGTTCCATAATGTCCCGTTATCTGTTCGTGGGTCCTATGGAAGGTTAGATTAAGGTTCTAGACATTCTGGTTCTCTTATTATCTCCCATTTGAGGGAGACAAGTTTTATCTCTCACCTGCTGACAGATCTCTAGAACTTAAGCCAAGACTTGAGTTGATTTTTACTCCTATATTCCGCGTGATTTTCCTTTTTTTAAGTAATAAATCTTGTGACCATGATATCGTATATCCTGGTAGTTTGTGATCATGAATGTGTGCTGCTAACGTGTGCATCCTTTGTTATCATAGCGTTTTACTTGCATTCCCTAAAAACATTAGGGCTTTCAGCATTCCCTAAAAACATTAGGGCTTTCAGCATTCCCTAAAAAAAAGGGGATGCCTACGAGACACAAATATTATTGTGTTTCGTATTATTGCATATACAACAGTTGCCACTTGTTGCCACTTGCCAATATTTTGCCACTGGCCAATATTTTGTTTAACTACCCATAAGGTCAATGATAAACACGAGACAGTTGCCATTGCCTGAGTAAGACAATCTAAGGTTGCCATGGCATCTTGCGCCACTATGCCTGTTTGTCTTGTGTAAGGAGCCCCTTCACGGCACCAACAGTCTAAAGAATCTGTGGTTAAAACACATGAACGTTTCCTGAGAGCCTTGTTTATTTTTTTCCCCCTGTACCCGGAGCGCTCCTGTAAGCGCAACAGGTTGATCGAACGCAATTAAGCTGCAAAACCAGAAATATGTCAGCGTTTATCCCTTCAGGCAGCCGACATTCCACAAAACAGGAGCTCTGCTTATTATTCTGCTGGTGGTGGAGGTGGTGATGGTGACGGAGCCGTGGTGGAGGTGGTGATGGTGACGGAGCCGTGGTGGAGGTGGTGATGGTGACGGAGCCGTGGTGGAGGTGGTGATGGTGACGGAGCCGTGGTGGAGGTGGTGATGGTGACGGAGCCGTGGTGGAGGTGGTGATGGTGACGGAGCCGTGGTGGAGGTGGTGATGGTGACGGAGCCGTGGTGGAGGTGGTGATGGTGACGGAGCCGTGGTGGAGGTGGTGATGGTGACGGAGCCGTGGTGGAGGTGGTGATGGTGACGGAGCCGTGGTGGAGGTGGTGATGGTGACGGAGCCGAGCATTCACCATCATTACAGCCACCAGAGAACACGAGAGGGTGGAGGAACAGCATACTGGTTCATCCTGTCTCTTTTCTCTCTCTCTCTCACTACGTCAGTGATGCTCCGCTACCCTGATGAGCAGGCATTGTCATGCTGACTTTAACCGGGTTATGGCGACTGTCACTCATCATGTGATTTTCCCGTCATTAAATCCACCTCAAATGGGTGGATTTAATGGGGGGAATGGGTAGAAATGTCACAATTATACTTTTCTCAACAATAAGTTCATTTTCTCAGTAAATGTCAGTGGGTTTTTTTCTCTGGCATGATGATATCTGGATTATATTTATTTTTATTTATTTGTGTGTCAATATCTGCGGTTTTTTTGTTTTGACAGGTTTTCCTTGTCATTTTGTTTTCTTGTTTGTTGTTTTTTATCTGTCTCTTACACTTTTTGTAATCGTAAATTGGATATTTTTTTCTCTTTCCTGATCTTTTACTGCTATCTTGTTTTCTACATCTTTTGTTGTTTTTTTCTTTGTTTCTATTCCCATATTCGGTGACAGTTTCTGTCTATTCCCACACATGCAACAGTTGCTGTCTGATGACCACACACTAGAAGGTGAAGGGACGACGATGTTTCGGTCCGTCCTGGACCATTCTACAATCGACTTGAGAATGGTCCAGGACGGACCGTAAAGTCGTCGTCCCTTCACCTTCTAGTATGTGGTCTGGTCAACATACTTTAGCCACGTTATTGTGACGCATCGCCTGCAGTTGCTGTCTATTCCCACATTTGCAACAGTTTCCTGTCTATTCCCCTCCCCAATTTAAGACAGTTTCTAGCACTGTGCCATTAAAAAAAATCCCCCATTTTGCATAAGTAGAGCTGGTAGATTTTCCACAAAAAAAAATCTGTTCACAGTCGTAACTTTGTTGAGTTGTTTGTTATTGTAAGATTTGTTAAAAATGCTCCTAACATGAAATTTTTCCCTAAATCCCCAAAGGAAGTGAACTTTTCGTAGTCTATTATAATCATCATTTAACTGCACGCAGGGAAATATATATATATATATATATATATATATATATATATATATATATATATATATATATATATATATATATATATATATATATATATATATATATATATAACATGTAATTCCTTGCGTTCGCGTATCCAACACATTTCTGCAGTTTCCGCGAGTTTCCTGATTTATGTTCACTACTTATACGCTGTCGTTAGTAACGTGGGTATAGTGTTATAGGCTTCTACGTCGGCGACCTGGGTTCGAATCCTTGAAGGGGTGACTGAAAGGACTGTTAAGTAACTAATTCGTGATTTTATTGAATGCTTTGTTTCGAATGTTAATACTGATGATTTCAATACATGAGATTGTGTATGACTTGTATGTATATGATTGTGTATGATTGTGTATGACTTATATGTATATGATTGTATATGATTGTGTATGACTTATATGACTTTGTATTGTATGATAGTACGCTACCGTCATTTGTTTTTTGTTGTATATCTTAAAGGAACGGTTGTGGGTTGGCGTTGCTGGCGCCTGGATTAGGTTGTGGCGTAAATGTATAATTGTATTTGTATTCATACATTAGTCTCCCCCTCCCCCCCCCCCACCTTCCTCCCTGCTCCCCCCCTGTCGCGTAGGTGTGACTTTATTTGTATACTCAGGCACGCGCGTGCGTGTGTGTGCGTGTGGGTGCGCGCTTGCATGCGGATGAATGCGGGTACTTGACTACACGAGCGAGATTGACCCCTCGATACAGTCGTTTGTGTGAACTACTGTTCAATGTCACGCTGTTTGGTTCCTAGTGTGACCTGAGGACCATCTTGATAACTAATAAATATAGCCTTACGACCATCTTTTAACTATAATCTTACGTCTTTCTTCATACTTTACAACCATCCTCACTCTTGACTTTATTCTCGTCACGACCACTTACGACCATACCCTGAGAGACCCATCTACACCAGCCCTCCTGAGACACCCACCTACACCAGCCCTCCTGAGAGACCCATCTACACCAGCCCTCCTGAGAGACCCACCTACACCAGCCCTCCTGAGAGACCCACCTACACCAGCCCTCCTGAGAGACCCATCTACACCAGCCCTCCTGAGAGACCCATCTACACCAGCCCTCCTGAGAGACCCACCTACACCAGCCCTCCTGAGAGACCCACCTACACCAGCCCTCCTGAGACACCCACCTACACCAGCCCTCCTGAGAGACCCACCTACACCAGCCCTCCTGAGAGACCCACCTACACCAGCCCTCCTGAGAGACCCACCTACACCAGCCCTCCTGAGAGACCCACCTACACCAGCCCTCCTGAGACACCCACCTACACCAGCCCTCCTGAGAGACCCACCTACACCAGCCCTCCTGAGAGACCCACCTACACCAGCCCTCCTGAGACACCCACCTTCACCAGCACCTAAGACACCATTGCACCAGGTGTGCTAAAGTCAGGAGTAACTTCCAACTTGAGAGGAGGTAAATCGAGCTATATTGAGAGTTAGATGCAACAGTAAACCGGCTTTATAGTGCACAATCTGGCTTTCATAGGGGCCTGATAGCTGAGTGGACAGCGCTTCGGATTCGTAGTACCTGAGGTTCCGGGTTCGATCCCCGGTGGAGGCGGAAACAAATGGGCAGAGTTTCTTTCACCCCTCATGCCCCTGGCCACCTAGCAGTAAATAGGTACCTGGGAGTTAGACAGCTGCTACGGGCTGCTTCCTGGGGATGTGTAACCAAAAGGAGGCCTGGTCGAGGACCGGGCCGCAGGGACGCTAAGCCCCGAAATCATCTCAAGGAAGGAAGGAACTATCAGGAGAAAGCGACAAGCCATTACGACTATATATCACTTGGAACAGGTCAGGATAAGGATTAGGGATGGGACAGGGGAAAGGAATGGTGGCCAATCACTTGGACAGTCGAGGATTGAACGCCGACCTGCATGAAACCGGTTTTATGATGCACCAACCAGCTTCATCGTACACCAGCCTGAGTCATAATGCTCGGGCGACGACCGATCGTGTTCGAATTTCCGAAACAGGTGGGATTATGGACCCCCCTTCCCTACCCCCCCCTACCAGAACACCTGGTTCGTACACCCCAATCACGTACGAAGAGCTTGATGACGGCCATAATATCCCAGACAATACTCAGGTCTCGAAGTGCTGGTATGAACGACTCCGCGGGTCCTTGGACATACAAATTAACAAATACATAATCGCCCTCCTGTTAACATACGTTAACAAAAATCACATAATCATGTACATAATTATTTCAAGAAAATTATGGGATGTTTGAACACCATAGTGTAATGGGGCTCAGTCTCGTGGATACAATTTAAGTCTCTTGATGAAATTTGCTCATTGAATTGCAATGGGAACTTCGTATTGTATGTAATATATATATATATATATTTTTATTAATATTATACTTTTTAATTATTTGCATTAAATTTATTGTTATTGCTTCTATTGATGTGATTCTGAGTATTACTGCTGCCTTAGTTGTAATACAAGTGGTTGACCAGACCACACACTAGAAGGTGAAGGGACGACGACGACGTTTCGGTCCGCCCTGGACCATTCTCAATCGACTTGAGAATGTCGATTGAGGATGGACCACATTAAACACCGCGGACCACATTAGTGGTCCGCGGTGTTTAAAATGATTAAATTTAGTGGTCCGTGAGGTCAAAAACGTGACCGTTGCTCTCAGGTGTATGTTATTAAGTACAGATTTTAATATGTAATGCGAAGCCTATGGATCATTTTACAGCTGTCATGGCTACCATGTCACGGTGTCAGGGGACATAACATGTTACACCTGTCATGGCTGCTTTTCTCGATAAACTTTTAATTCACATGTGTATATAATTACAATTTACAGTCAATTTACATTTCTTGATTCATATTTAAATTGCGCTACAAGCGAAACTATACTATATAATTACAGTCTTATACAGTAGTTATACAATCAAAATTATAGTTATGTACTTAGATTTATAGCTAAGTTAAAATTATAGTCAGAGTTATATCAGTAGTTTAACTTCAGCCGTTGTAGCTGCGATTAAAGTAAAAAGTTCAGTAACTTTAGAGATACCCAACTTACCTGATAACTCACTTCCAAGTTACTAATAAATCAATAACAGTTAACGCTGATACTTGTTCTTCAGTCACAAGTCTGCACTCAATATAACAACAGAATAAGACTGCATGCAGTAAGAACAATCACTTTAGTAAGAACAATCACTTTCCCTTACACAATCAGAGCAAGACTATGACTCTTATTAAAAAATAATTAAGCTGCCTTTAGATGGGGGGGGGGAAAAATTCAGCTGAAATTACACGGAGATGATCCACTAAAAGCAGATTGGTGAGCTGGTAAGAGTTACCAGGACGATTGGAGACCAACGGGAGAGGAATACCAATCAAGGGATTGGTTATAAGGGTCGGGATGGAATGTCCGCAGTTTCATGCACTCTCCAGTTTGATCTCCTCTAGGTTGTTAGCTTCTTAGGTTGTTTATCAAGATGCTGCCAATGGTGAAGGCTGGTTCCTGTTGAACCTGTAGTTCTTGTAAAGCAGCGCTGTTTCTTCTGGTTAGTATGTTGTAGTGGTGGTTAGTATGTAGGTTGTTGGTATATTGTGGTGGAGGTCAGTATGTTGTTGGTGTCTGCATGAAGCATGTGGTCGTGTCTAACTTGATCATAACATACACACTAGGTTGTATAATTATCTGTGATTGTAAGTTACACGTCCTGACTCTAGTAAGACTTTCCACACTACCTCAGCTGATTCGGTTTGAAGGATCAATAATTATATCTTAATCTCGCATCTACAACTCAACAATAGTATATTAATCATTGTCTATGTATATATGTATGTGTGGTGGGCGTATCAAAGTGTAAATTGTATCGTGTGCACTATTGTATAATATTAAAGCCAATAACTTCCTACATGCTCTTGGGGGGTTTTATTTATTTTTCCTTTATTTTTTTCTTCCATTGCCTCCTCCTTCTCATATTCTTGCACTTGAAAACTTCTCCTGCAAGTTTAACAGTAAGAGCCTCGCAATAGCAATTATAAGTAACTTGCTCGCTGCATAGAATAAATGGTTCAGAATCTCTCTCTTGCATGGGTATCATCTCACATAAATATGACCCATCATGATGACACAGATATACACAGATATTGCAGCCAAATTAGCTTGTAACAAGGATGAAGTTGAACTACACCTAGTGTCTGCATCTCTGTTGTTAAGGTTGTATTGTTACAAGCACTTAAGTGTGTAAGCGGAGAAATTACTGACTCCTAGTGAAGGCCTGAAAGAACCAATATTTAAATGCTATGAGTTATTTAGATCCGAAACTTATGTATACGGACAGCTCAAAACTTCCACCAGACAATGGGACATTGTGGTTGCCAGGATCAGGTTGGGTTACCGTTACCTGTGGCAGGTGGCTACAGGTGATGGATCTCCCAGTCCTGAGTGCTCCAGGGGCAAACTCTGTGAGCAGGAACTGGGACATTATCTCACAAACTACATTACTAAATGCCCAGCCCGTTAGACCATACAGACCTTCCGGTAGGAGATATCTGCAGCTTAGCAATGACTTTATTCACTCCTGTGTTCTGGGTGATATCAATATAATGCATTGCAAGTTTGCCAGTGCAGACTTGTGACACATTGCCCCAGTATGACGTAACTTTCCTGTGAGATGAGGACTTTTAAGACACATGTAGCCAGCTTTTGACATACTATCTCTGTGCCCACATCTCTCTAATGTCTAATGCGGACATCTAATGTCTGTATCCTTAGCAGTCCCCATGGCGTAGTGGTAAGACACTTGCCTGGCGTTTCGCGAGCACTTTGCCCTGGATTCATATCCTGGCCGGGGAGGATTGACTGGGCGCCAATCCTTAACTGTAGCCTCTGTTTACCCAACAGTAAAATGAATATCTGGTTGCTAAACGAGATATCCGTAATATTAAACGAGTTAATATTCCCTGGCGGGTCGTATTCCAGGGAATATTACGATTAAGGACTGGTCCGAAACGCTATGCATGCGAGTGACTGTACAAGAATATACAGAATAATATAAATAAAATAATGTGCTATGGAATGTGTTGAATCGAGTCTCCACATAACACCAGCCATCAAAGCCACCAACCACAGTTGCCATCAACTACACAGTAGTCATCCCTCACTGTAGCCACACAAAACAGTAGTCATCCCTCACTGTACCCACACAAAACAGTAGTCATCCCTCACTGTAGCCACACAAAACAGTAGTCATCCCTCACTGTACCCACACAAAACAGTAGGTACCCATCACAGCGGCTGGCCACCACACCACGAGGCTATTCAGAGCCGACCACAGCACTCACCACCCCCCACTAACACACCCCTCCAGCCTCCCCGCCACACACACATATCTAACCAGCCAGTTTTAACTACCGATGGAAGCCAATTACATCTGTGATCTCCCTCTCACCGTCGCTATCCCGCGGCTAAAGTCCCATACACCTCCCTCCCTCTGTCCTTATTCGACGAGAAAGGAAATTCAATTACGTGAAGAAACCTTAAGTGACTGTTGAATTCTTCATGTTCCTGAAGCACATAGGATAACGACAGGATAGTAGCTGGGATAGGAGGATAGACGGAAAGAACAAGTTATCGTCAATTGGTTGGATCTGGGGAATGGAAAGGGATGAGTGTATGGGGGTGGATAGGAGGAGAATGGGTGGGGATTGAGAGTCATTTTTCACACGTTAAAGTATTTGTTGAGACCGTATACGGATGGGAGATAGATGTCCAGTCCTAGTAAGGGTCTGCTGATCCGGGTGAACGAGCAGATAATGAATGTCAGGGGCCCCTCGAACGAGAGCCCCCTGCATAAGCCATGGGTCGGGGGGGCTAGGGACGGGCCCGCCGTGGGTCGGGGGCTAAGGCGGGCCCGCCCTGGGTCCCTAACGCTACTGGTGTTCCCTTCCAGAGGTCTCCTGCTCATCTGCTACGATTTATGCCTTCATAGATCGCTCTCTTAAAGGCTCTGGAGGCGGGGGACACGTCCCTTATATTTTAATCACGAGTATCGCGCCCAGCAACACTCCAGGATTATTTCTGCCTCCGCTAACCGGTGTGTTGTAGCGTGTTCTAGACCGTCAATCCTTCACTCGAATACATTAGCGCTGCTCTCTGATTGCATTTAATGTGTTCGACATTATCAACCAGTGATAGCACTAGGAGGAGTTTCGCTTCCAACTCAGATTCGCTTTTATCCACGACTGCTCAGTGGAAGTGTTTGGGGGAGTTTATTATATCGTAAACTAATCGCATATTTCATGTTGATTTCAATACCAAATGATTTCTTCCTCAAAATTAGAATTAAAAAGTCTTACTGATTCTCGTTTTTTTAGGATTAAACGATAGATAATTATGCATAAGAGGATTTTCCTTAAGTGAGGAACGAGAAAAAAATTTGTTGGGGTTAGCTGGGAGGTTCGTGCAAACTGGCATCATTATTTATAATGGAATGATGATGATGTTTGTTTATAATGGAATGATGAAAGCCATGATTGAAATATAATGGACAAGTGGGGATATGGATCCTTAATGGCCGAGCGAGGTCTTGACCTTTGACCTCTCCATCTCATGAAGTGTCGGACGGTTTGGGTGCTGAGGTCAGCCTTATGTTGGTCAACTTTTTTTGTATATTGTTAACCTAAATATTAGTCTTGACATATTATTGAAGTCTTGACACGTACGGACAAACTGCTTTGACAGGGACGGTCAAACTGCCTTGACAGGGGCGGAGAAACTACCTTGACAGCGACAGTCAAATTGCTTTGATACGAACCATACACCACCAATCATACACCACCACCTTCCCTTGTAGATTGGATCCGTTTCACGTGCACAGTGATGACTGTGAATTGTATTTACACTCTACGACCATCTACGATGCAATTCACATATTTGTCCGCCTCCGCCTTGCTGCTGGAATTCTCTGATCTTCGTATTGACGGTGTATACAATTTTTAAGTCGACCAATCAAGCTCCCGCGTTTAAAATTCTATATACGGATCAATGCAAATATTAAATCTCACTGGTATGAAAAAAAATTATAGAGAATGCTTGCTACAAGAGTTCTCTCAGAACATGGGAATATCAGCCTAGAAATCCACACATTTTCAGAAGTGGAATATATTGTTTAAGAGCTTATCATGGTTAGTGAAACAGAACAACATGATGAAGTAAGCAAGAATATACAGCTTTGGCGTTTGGTGGTCTAGTATATATGAATACACTGTTTCAAGAATTACTGTGATGCCGATACAGCCGATGTTGATTGTTTCAGTGTATAATAATGTATTTATACATTATTCTCTGCTCTGTGTAGCTCTGCATTCCAATGCATTTTTTATTTTCAAATACAATGCCACCTTGAGAGAGGGAGTTGTAGATAATAACCTCATATGAACTAATATCAATACGTTTCTCATTTTTATTGTGTTATCTGATGGGCAGGCTTGTAAATCATGTTCCGATCACGACGGTGCTACAACCTTATCACCAGAACGTATATATATGGGGTTTTCAGTGCCCTCACTCACCGCTCATTACAAGCTGTTCATATGCGTGTCCAATGCAAGATTTTTCATCTGTCGTAGATAAACTGTCCGCCTGTGAGTTGTGGAAATCATAGCTTACTCGTAGCTCCAGCGGCTCCTGTTGCTGCAGACAGGAGCAGACAGGAGCAGTAACAGCACCTCCCCCTCGCCCTGAGAGGAGGTGCTCCTGTTGCTGCAGACAGGAGCAGTAACAGCACCTCCCCCTCGCCCTGAGAGGAGGTGCTCCTGTTGCTGCAGACAGGAGCAGTAACAGCACCTCCCCCTCGCCCTGAGAGGAGGTGCTCCTGTTGCTGAAGACCCTTGTGTCTTAACATCTACATTTCAACCCATCAGCCAAAATCGACAGTGCCTATTGTTACTATTTTCTGGAAGGTCCGGACGTTGGACTGATCTGCCCCCCATCGAAAAAAAGGTCCACGTTTTCTTTACTAACGAAATTATAAAGGTGCTTAACAAAAGCTTAAATTACCTACCAGTTTTTTTAATAACGTAACTACAAAGCTAACGTAGCCACAAAGCAAATCATCTGTCCTGGGTCCAAATAAACAGCCCAAGGAGTATCATACGCAATCTTAGGCCTAATTTAGAACATATATCTATACCTATAGGAGAGAATGTGTATGTTTGTCCAAAGTTGGACGCCAGACACCTTGGGCTAGCCTCACCCAGATTTGCAGGGGGAATGGTCTGGGGTGCAGGACGGACATAGGCTGGTCGGGATAGGCCTAATATATATATATATATATATATATATATATATATATATATATATATATATATATATATATATATATATATATATATATATATATAATATATATATATATATATATATGGATGGATGGATGGCTACTTGGATGGATAGATGAATAGATGAATGGATGGATGATAGATAGATGAACAGATATGTGGATATATATATATATATTATATATATATATATATATATATATATATATATATATATATATATATATATATATATATATATATATATATGTGTGTGTGTGTGTGTGTGTGGATAGATATTTGAATAGATATATGAATGGACAGATGAACTGACGGATGGAATGACAAATGGGTACAGTGATAGAAAGATTACTGATATATAGATGGATAGATGGGAGATAGACCCCAGGCGATGCCGGGTATCCCTTCCCCTAGTACTCCACACTATTCCTAGAACAAATAAGTTTACTTGTTGCCATCTTTCTAAGGGAAACCTCTACAAAATTGATAATGCAAAACGAGAAGATGTTTGTCTAAATTCTTGTAGTTACACTGTCATTTTAAGATGACAGATTGATCGATTTCTGTCACGCTCGGTTGTAAGACTTGTGTAGGATCTTATATGTCTTTCTCAGTTTTAATTTATGGTAAAATGATGTCGATAAGTTAAAAAAATAACATATATGTGCTACGTCAGGCAGCGAGCAGCCGCGTCTAACACCCTGGTTGACCAGCCCAGCAACCAGGAGGCCTGGTCGACGACCGGGCCGCGGGGACGCTAAGCCCCGGAAGCTCTTCGAGGTAAGGTAGATAGCTGGAATCTGCTATATCCTTGCGATGTGATAAGGAAAAGCGAATTTAACACTAAGCTGAAAATGCACGGTTTATGGGTTTGGCAACTATGTCACCTCCTGAGCCTGCAGGGAAGGGGGAATCCAACCCTGAAAACAGGATAAACAGTGCTTCTGATCTTGACTTCAAAGCACTTGATGTAACCACATTAAAGACGTCGAAGTAAACTTGAAACATTTGTAAATTCGCCCTTCAGTCACAAGACGATGATTACCGGAACAATACACCCTCAAGGCACCGTTAATGACCTAATTCCTCACCAATCTAAACCAATAGTGACCCACGAGCGTCGTTGCCAACCTCGATATAACGGCTTAATCCGGATGACAAGTCCGTTCTCTCGAAGGCCGCTTCCGAATCCCAGTGTGTACAAGACCTGCCCGAGCGAGGAATATATGGAAATAATTGGCCAATACGTCCCGAGGGTGTACCGTAGGGGGACAGTTTTGGGCCTTATCTTTCGTCCATAAATCCGTTGTTGAGTAACCGTGTCAGGGGTCCGGATAAGGTGGGGGGGGGGGGGGAGGAGGGATATTATCGGTGATCGGGTAACGAGGTGAAAATTTATAGATCTTCGGGGCCCTCCGAGGAGTCCTGAAGCTGTCCAGCAAATTGGGTGTTTTTTTTATCCCCTTTGGTGTAGCCTGAACCGATAGTCTGGTTCCCTGCTTGAATGTTTACAACCCCCCCAAACTCAAATGGTTCTCACACCCCCTCCCTTTGCTCCATACACCCCCTCCCTTTGCTCCATACACCCCCTCCCTTTGTTCCATACACCCCCTCCCTTTGCTCCATACACCCCCTCCCTTTGCTCCATACACCCTTCCCTTTGTTCCATACACCCCCTCCCTTTGCTCCATACACCCCCTCCCTTTGCTCCATACACCCCCTCCCTTTGCTCCATACACCCCTCCCTTTGCTCCATACACCCCCTCCCTTTGCTCCATACACCCCCTCCCTTTGCTCCATACACCCCCTCCCTTTGCTCCATACACCCCCTCCCTTTGCTCCATACACCCCCTCCCTTTGCTCCACACCCCGTCTCTATGCTCCACACTCCTCTTCCCTTTGCTCCACACCTCCTTAATTTCCCTCGAATTGGGTAACAATATAGTCCTGTGGGTTAACATCACTGAGTCACACACATCAATCATATAACATCAGCAGCAGCAGAGAATGTCGAGCTGGCCTCTAGTCGGGCTTGGGGAGTGGAAGAGCTCTCGAAACCCTCTCCAGGTATACTCCAGGTATATGGCAACATGGAGACTTGGTTCATTAGTCTGAGAGACATTATCTAAGAGGAGAGGCAAGAGGAACTACAAATCACTATAATACAGTGATTAATTAGAGGAGAGGTATTAACACTAATCACTCAAATTAACGAAAGATCAACGACAATGGTTGAGTTGAAATGAAGTGAAATAAACGAGAGAGCAGAGTCACAGAGGCAGGCTCTATAACAGGGAGTAAAGTGGTAGAGGCAGGCTCTATAACAGGGAGTAAAGTAGCAGAGGCAGGCTCTATAACAGGGAGTAAAGTGGCAGAGGCAGGCTCTATAACAGGGAGTAAAGTAGCAGAGGCAGGCTCTATAACAGGGAGTAAAGTGGTAGAGGCAGGCTCTATAACAGGTAGTAAAGTGGTAGAGGCAGGCTCTATAACAGGTAGTAAAGTGGTAGAGGCAGGCTCTATAACAGGGAGTAAAGTAGCAGAGGCAGGCTCTATAACAGGGAGTAAAGTAGCAGAGGCAGGCTCTATAACAGGGAGTAAAGTGGCAGAGGCAGGCTCTATAACAGGGAGTAAAGTAGCAGAGGCAGGCTCTATAACAGGGAGTAAAGTGGTAGAGGCAGGCTCTATAACAGGTAGTAAAGTGGTAGAGGCAGGCTCTATAACAGGTAGTAAAGTGGTAGAGGCAGGCTCTATAACAGGGAGTAAAGTTGCAGAGGCAGGCTCTATAACAGGGAGTAAAGTGGTAGAGGCAGGCTCTATAACAGGTAGTAAAGTGGTAGAGGCAGGCTCTATAACAGGGAGTAAAGTAGCAGAGGCAGGCTCTATAACAGGGAGTAAAGTGGCAGAGGCAGGCTCTATAACAGGGAGTAAAGTATCAGAGGCAGGCTCTATAACAGGTAGTAAAGTGGTAGAGGCAGGCTCTATAACAGGGAGTAAAGTAGCAGAGGCAGGCTCTATAACAGGGAGTAAAGTGGTAGAGGCAGGCTCTATAACAGGGAGTAAAGTAGCAGAGGCAGGCTCTATAACAGGGAGTAAAGTGGCAGAGCCAGGCTCTATAACAGGGAGTAAAGTGGCAGAGCCAGGCTCTATAACAGGGAGTAAAGTGGCAGAGCCAGGCTCTATAACAGGGAGTAAAGTGGCAGAGGCAGGCTCTATAACAGGGAGTAAAGTGGCAGAGCCAGGCTCTATAACAGGGAGTAAAGTGGCAGAGCCAGGCTCTATAACAGGGAGTAAAGTGGCAGAGGCAGGCTCTATAACAGGGAGTAAAGTGGCAGAGCCAGGCTCTATAACAGGGAGTAAAGTGACAGGCTCTATATTACCGGAGAGTGAAGTTGTGTCGCCAAAATTAACATTGTTTACCGTGGTCACCGTCATATTTAACCTCGAATCATTTCGTGTTTTAAATCTCAATATGGCAAGTCTCCTCATCTGTTGAGTTAGTTTTAAAGACATGCATTACTGAACGTAAGTCTTAGCGGGTTTATTTTCGTAATAGATTTGAGAAGACATGAACGATGTTCCTCTACAGACACTCTATTATTATTGGTGCCCCAAGCACCTGCTTTATCTCAGCCAATCAGGGCCTAAATTGTTTATCCTCGAAGACAGCTCAACCAATTACGTGTCGCCATAAATATAAATACCTGGTTATAATATTTCTCTCACCTTTTCTTATCTTTCTTATCTTTATCTTCTTATTTGGAGTTCTTAGTTTAGGGGATTTTTTTTTTTTTAGAATTTATTTAAATGATAAAAATCTGTCACACCTGAAGCTGGAACACGATCAGGTCATCAGTTTACAACCAGGTTATCTTGAGGTTATCTTGAAATGATTTCGGGGCTTAGTGTCCCCAAGGTCCGGTCCTCGACCAGGGCCTCCACCCCCAGGAAGCAGCCCGTGACAGCTGACTAACTCCCAGGTACCTATTTACTGCTAGGTAACAGGAACTACCAGGGTGAAAGAAACTCTGCCCATTGTTTCTAGCCGGCGCCCGGGATCTAACCCGGGACCACAGGATCATGCGTCCAGTGTGCTGTCCGCTCAGCCACCGGCTCCCAAGGTCCAGTTACTCTTCGGTGAATAGGTTAAGGTTCAGTACCCAATCGAATCACCTCCCCCCCCCCTCATGCCTGGCCTGTCCAGTGTTCGTATGCCGTCGTTCATTCGTCACAGTTATCTATCTTGAGATGATTTCGGGGCTTAGTGTCCCCGAAGGCCCGGTCCTCGACCAAGCCTCCACCCCCAGGTGGAGCAAGCAGCCCGTGACAGCTGACTAACACCCAGGTACCTATTTTACTGCTAGGTAACAGGTTTTACTGCTAGGTAACAGGAGCATCAGGAGTGAAAGAAACTCTACCCATTGTTTCTCGCCGGCGCCCGGGATCTAAACCGGGACCACAGGATCACAAGTCCAGCGTGCTGTCCGCTCGGCCGACCGGCTCCCAGTGAACAGGTCTGCAGAATTAAGGGATCAAGTCAACAGGTGGAAGCCTGGAGGTATTCTGTGGGAGACAGTTTGCATTCACAGTTTCACTACACAGTCTTCACAGTGGCCACCACCACTCACAGTGACCACCACCACACAGCTTTCATAGTAACCACGACCACGGTCTAGGTGTTCCACTTGTTCCACTCTACAGCTGACTGTGGGTTAAAGTCTGATGTGCTAATTCAATCTCTATATCCAAATTGTTTTTTTTTAAATATCATTATTGTTTTTCTTTTATTTTACAAAATTATTATTACCATTATTCATGTATTAAGTCTCGGTTGATATTTTAAGTCTTCGACTTGAAAGCTAAGAAATTTTCACAAGTCCCACATACATTTTCGCTATTATAATGTCAAAAGTCTTGAAAATTGTGATATAAAAGACATAGTCCCTCTTTGATATACTAAATCTTAAGTCTGACTGAAAGACTAAGTTCGACAGAGGCTGAGCTACACAGGTAGCCTTTGTGACTAGGATGAGAAGGAATTATAGGGACTGATAACTTTAGGTGAGGTTGGAATGGTTGTTAGCTTAAAAGTGATCCGCCTTTAAGTGTAGTTAAGACCACAGGGACTGATTTAATTTCTTGAAAGGTGTTGATGGAGGCTTGGGTGGGTGTGGAAGACTGTGGTAAACTGGACATAGCATGAATACCACACTTGCTGAGGTTTACCTCGTGTGGGGAAGTTTTAAGCTCGTGTGGTGAAGTTTTTCATTGTGTGGTGAAGTTTTTCATTGTGTGGTGAAGTTTTTCACTGTGTGGTGAAGTTTTTTATTGTGTGGTGAAGTTTTTCACTGTGTGGGGAAGTTTTTCACTGTGTGGTGAATTTTTCACTGTGTAGTGAAGTTTTTTATTGTGTGATGAAGTTTTTCACTGTGTGGGGAAGTTTTTCACTCTGTGGTGAAGTTTTTCACTCTGTGGTGAAGTTTTTCACTGTGTGGTGAAGTTTTTCACTGTGTGGGGAAGTTTTTCACTGTGTGGTGAATTTTTCACTGTGTAGTGAAGTTTTTTATTGTGTGGTGAAGTTTTTCACTGTGTGGGGAAGTTTTTCACTCTGTGGTGAAGTTTTTCACTCTGTGGTGAAGTTTTTCACTGTGTGGTGAAGTTTTTCACTGTGTGGGAAATTTTTTCACTGTGTGGTGAAGTTTTTAGCTCGTGTGGTGAAGTTTTTAGCTCGTGTGGTGAAGTTTTTAGCTCGTGTAGTGAAGTTTTTCACTGTGTGGTGAAGTTTTTCACTGTGTGGTGAAGTTTTTCACTGTGTGGTGAAGTTTTTCACTGTGTGGTGAAGTTTTTCACTGTGTGGTGAAGTTTTTCACTGTGTGGGGAATTTTTTCACTGTGTGGTGAAGTTTTTAGCTCGTGTGGTGAAGTTTTTAGCTCGTGTGGTGAAGTTTTTAGCTCGTGTAGTGAAGTTTTTCACTGTGTGGTGAAGTTTTTCACTGTGTGGTGAAGTTTTTCACTGTGTGGTGAAGTTTTTCACTGTGTGGTGAAGTTTTTCACTGTGTGGTGAAGTGTACCTCGTGGGGGCGACACTCACAAAGTCTACACAGGAGAAACATTTAGAACACAGCTCACGAGGACACAGGACGATAAGTATGCTGGACGCGTGCCTATTGCCAGCCCCGTCGCACGCTTATCGTACGCTTATCGCACGCCCGTCGCATGCATGTCGTACGCTTATCGCACGCTTATCGTACGCTTGTCGTTAGCCCAAGAAAGCCGAGACCACACCACCTCCTTGTATATTTTGACAAGATCCAGCTTACCTCTGCTCCTACCCGTCCGTCATGTATTTGGGGTCTGGTCGTGCTATAAAGCTTATACCCAGAAGAACTTATACACACTAATACCCAGCGTGTTCAGACTTATACCCAGTCTGGTTGGTATTTTGACACCTATGTGGTCAACCCGTCCTCTTAAAAATAACGTCACTTTTGGCTCGTATGCGCGCTATGGCCAAATTTGGACGTAATTTGAAATGAAATCGACTCACAAAAGTGACGTTCTGTTCCGTTTTCTATTTGAGTCATCCGGCGTACGCGTAGAGGTTATGAGAGGACACTTTAAATTAACGTTTTTCATAACGTTTTGAAACTTTATGAGAATTTCCTACCCACCTAACCTATCAGAGGACCCTTAACTTAATGTTGTTAAAAAAAAAAAATCCCAAATTTATTTTCATTTTTTTTTTTCATTTTCAAATTACGTCCTAATTCGGCCATACGGGCAAACGGCTAAAAGCGACGTTCTTTTTAAGAGGACAAGTTGATGTGGTAGCCAGCACATATGTGAAGTGTTTACGTCAGTTCATCTGACTTTACCTCCGAGTGGCCTCCAGTCACAAATTTCATTTTCTCTCTCACTTTTGTCGCTAAATTCAAGAGTCGTGCTCTCAGACACCTAAGAGCTATGTACCTCATTTCCTCGTAACACCCCAAAATACAGGTCGCGCACCTGTTCTTCGCAGTTGGTCTCTCGCTTATGCAAGAACTGAAAGATACACTGTTCTTATTTTCCCATTACAACACCCAACTTGGGCACTGGATAATCGCCAGGAGTTTTTCCTTAAATCATTAGCGTTTCGAAAATCTTCTTAAGTCATGAACTTTTGAGTGGGCAATTTTACCTTTTCATTGGCGTATTCTAAATAAAAATACAATCATTATATATGGCGAATACGAACGCGTACTGAAAATCATGATAGCACAACCCGTTCTCGTACTTTCTTACAGTCAATATTAACTTATTTAATACGTGCATATGTGACATACTAAACATACTAGTTTACCTTGAAAAGCTTCATAGAAAACACCGTCCTTACCTAACCTTCTTAGTATGTTAAGATGAGCATCTTATTGCTCCACATGAACACCCAGACGACGGAACAAGTCTGTACTCTCAAACGATGCGCCAGAAATCCCGCACACAGGGAAGGTTAACCTCACCTTCTTATGAAGTTAAGGGTTACTACATTAAACACCGTCTGGGTTACACAATGCCTCCTTCAAGTCAACCCGTCCTCGACTCAAGTCCATTACACCCAGCGGTCAACCCCACAGACGCATTCATAAATCTTAACATGCTGTTCATTCAAAACGGGAATTTTCTCAAGTATAAATTAATATTATAGTATATTAGCATATTGTGCATATATAGGCATAGGATAGGTTAGGTTAGGTGTTTAGGTTCCGTTGGCGATTATTTGTATTTGTAGTACGTGGGTGAAGCATTTATAGCGTTGTGATTCGAACAAAATTCGTCAGTGAAGCACTTGTTCCGGATATGTTCGAACGTCAGCAGTTGTGAGTCGTGTGTAAACCGCTTTTCATTCATAAACAGGGGGTTTGGCGGGTGGATGGAATCACTTTTGGATCTTTGTTTGGAGGACGGGCTGCTCAGGTACCGTCAGTTTCAACAAGCACATGAGCGGTTCCTTGTCTGTCTCACCTTTCACCTGAATGCTTCACTGCCTGGCTCACGTCTCACCTGAGGGGGCTTCCTTGCTTTCCTCATCTCACTAGTAGGGATTACCAGCATGTCATCTCCTCGCCACACCACATGTCCTCCTTCAACGATAATAAATGGCCGTCATTACATGCTAAGAAGCCAGCCCCGACCGTCCACCAGGATGTGACCAATTACTTGAACACATCACTTGGGAATTATATTTACAAGAATTTCTGTGTAAGTTCTGAGCTACACTGACAGTCCTAGCGGTATACTGCTGGATTTTCATGTTCAGTGGATTTATGGCAATTAGGACATCATATTCTCATCATAATACACAATACACCATAAATAAAACTGATGTGTAATAGTGAGATTATATTTTATGATGCAGTTTGCAAGTCACAACAACGTGGCTGGAAATTAGGGCTGTTTTAAATAAGGAAAAGGAGTAAAAAGCATAACTCCTAACCAAAACATAGACCTAATCCTAATGCTATAAAATAAAGAAGACTATCGACTTCCTCATTAAAAACAGCCCGAAGTCGACGGAGAACCATTTACAGCAGACAAACGTAGTATATATGTACACACCTGTCCCCACGAAGGATGAACACCTGCCCCCACGAAGGATGTACACCTGCCCCCACGAAGGATGTACACCTGCCCCCACGAAGGATGTACACCTGTCCCCACGAAGGATGAACACCTGCCCCCACGAAGGATGTAGCCTTCAAGCCAAGTACATAGGTATGACGTCGACCAAGCTGACGAGGCGTTTGACCTGTCATCTTCAATCAGGTGCCCCCCCCCCCCCCAGAATCACACGAGACAAGCCCATGACATCGCTCTAACAAGAGAGATGTTGACTAAAAACACTTGTATAATTGACAAAACTCTAAGAAGATTACAAATTCTTGAAGCCATTCATATAAAAGTTGAACAACCCCACCATAAATACCCAAAATATTGGAACTCTTCACTCTACCCACCATGAGAGTATGAACAAGACTGGAACACGATTTACCAACGTAGACCACACTGCTTAACACGCCACGCCCACCTCACCTGATTAATCTTTGTATATGTTGAGTTTGAATAATAGAATAACTCATAAACGCGAACGCTAATATTTCCTCTCGGTACCACACCACCACAACATTATCCCTCTCCCTCTCCATGGCACCAAACCACGGCGGCATTCCCTACAAATGAGGAAATGAGGGAGAGAAACTAGTAGTAAAGATGAGGGAATACTTTCCACCGTGGCTGGTGGACGAGCACCGCCGCTGCTGCTACTGCTGCTGCTGCTGCTGCTGCTGCTGCCGCTGCTGCTGCTGCTGCTGCTGCTGCTGCTGCTGCTGCTGTTTGGGCTTTCATGAGATGCTGGTAGTAAAGAGCGTCGCATGTGTTGGCGGCTTTTGGTCGTGTGTGTGGAGAATCCCTTACCTGCGCGTGGGACCGTCTCTCACATGGGTGAGGGTCTACCTTACTCGTCTATCGTCTGGGAGAGTGTCTACCTCACTTGTCTCTCACCTTAGAAATTATCTTCCTCATATTCCTCTCTCACTTGGGAGTTTCACTAATTGATTAGTTATAAATTTTGTTGCAGGGTCTCTCTCTCTCTCTCTCTCTCTCTCTCTCTCTCTCTCTCTCTCTCTCTCTCTCTCTCTCTCTCTCTCTCTCTCTCTCTCTCTCTCTCTCTCTCTCTCTCTCTCTCTCTCTCTCTTCCCCCCCTGCAGTCGCTCTTATTGTCCCCAGGAAAGTATTTATTACATTTATATAATGTGTAATAATGTTATAATAATAGGTTATATAATTATAACCTAAATCCTTCGATATGTGATTGAGAATGTAAGCCAAGTTGGAGACTGTTTACTGCTATGACACTGATCCTACCTTGAGGTGCTTGAGGTGCTTCCGGGGCTTAGTGTCCCCGCGGCCCGGTCGTCGACCAGGCCTCCTGAATATACAACAAGTTGTTTTTTCCCCAAAATCAAGATAGTCGACATATTTCCTCACTATTGTCAATATCACGTAGACATTTCTTTGAGGAAATCTCGTGGCACTGAGGAGGATATTAGAATTTAGATCCGGATCTGACTTAGTAGGCATCCATCAGTCTCAGGAGACTCTGGAGTTGCGCTCTGGTTGTCGGTCTGGAGTGGTCTCACCAGGGCGCAAAGCCAGGGTAGGTTGATTCGGGGGAGAAGCTGTTACCCAGGCAGCAGGTCCTCCCCCTTCTCCTCTGACTTACCCTTATGTAAATAGTATTAATCCGGAGCTGACTTGCCTTTCACGTAGTGATGGAATCATATCAACGATTGAGTATCTCAAGGCCAGGAGACACAGTCACTGGTTCCAGGTTCTTCATCGTCAGTTGTGAAGCCACCCAAATGCGTCATTGTTGACGGGGTTATAGAATACAACACAACAGAAAGACAGACATAGTGACTATGTCTTTCGCTATAGAACGACTCTCTCGCTTTTTGAAGGATTGACTGGTCGGTACAGAACGAGAGAAAAGAGACATTTTCATACAGGCAAAGAGGGAGACAGAGAAACTAGACAAACAGACATAAAAGACAGTTAAATAGAAGACAAAGACGAACAGAGACAGACAGGCAAAGAGACAACAAGACAGGACTGAGGTAGACTTGGATATAATTAAGAATGTAGTGAGTCGCGAGGGTTTAAGACCCAGCAATCTGGATGCTAGATAATCAGAAGTATGATTAATTAGCCTCATATAGACTCCTGTGTGACTGGCAAGGCATAAATATTCAAGGCCGATAAACCGGATCCCCCCAGCTAATCGGGCAGCTTTCGAAAGTGACTGTAGCGATAATAAGTCCGCCACTTAATTCAAGACCAACGAATATATGTGGTTATACCAGCATTACAGAATACCGCTTACCGTAGCTTATTTTCTGCTTATTACTAGTTCCAACCAAGCAAAATTCATATCACATTTGTATATGTTATCTTTAATACGTGTACAGTTGAACCTGGTGAGTATTGTACCCTAAAGTACACCGTACTATTGAGAACATTCACCGGTACCAGTGAGAGGTGACTATGGTGTTAAATGTTCCTGATGTACCATTCCACTAAGAAAGACCTGATGTACCGTGCTAATGACAGGTTCGAATGTGTTACGGTGTACCTAGTCAGTGAGTGTACCATGGGTGCAACTGTGCCAGTGTCTAGAGGTACTTATTCCTTACTGCCATTAGTGAGAGGAGTGACTGAGGCGTTGGGTGCCTGTGTATGGGTCCTTCTGTGAATGTGTTAGTACTCTAGCCTCTAGATGCCTTGACGAAAGGTGTGCATCTTTCCCTGACTACCGGGGATCATTGCTGCTGCTGTTGCTGTTGCTGCTCCTGCTGCTGGTGCTGGTGCTGCTGCTGCTGCTGCTGTTTCTCTTTATGCTGCAGCTGCTTAAGCTGTTTTTCTCCTCACGTCGTTTCCTTCACTTCCACATCCCAGTTTTCATGATTTCCCCCATCATCTTCATCACCCTCATTATCTTCATCACCCTCATCATCTTCATCACCCTCATCATCTTCATCACCCTCATCATCTTCATCACCCTCATCATCACCATTCTCATTATCATCATCATCACCATCACCTTAATAGCCTTTTCATTTGTCCCATTTTAAGCATTTGGTACACACATATATATACACATCTGTCATGCATTTGGTTCACGTGTATACATAAGTCATGTATTTGGAACACATGTATAATGCCAAGCATTTGGTAAGTGTTCACTTGTTCCACAAATCTTGAACATGGCTACAAGGAAGAACAACACTCCTGAAGTGGACATCATTTCGAAGTCATGATTAGAATCCTAAACATCATTTGGTATATATAACTAGTCACCTAGATACTTCAAGCAACAATCAACAGTTAATCTGCACCAACACAGAAACCCCTCTGTTTACAGTCCACGATGGGGAATTGGAGGTCGAGGTCCAGCAGACTGTTGTTGACAGCATCCGGCACGCATCTGGGCGAGGCAAGACAACCTACGTGAGAATCAACAAATGTGTCGACGCCTACTAATGATGAGAAAGCAGAATGAGCGGTTGTCAGGTCGAGATGATGTATGTAAGTGTTCCTTCTCCTCTCCCTTTCCCCTCACTCTCTCTCCCTTCCCCTCACTCACACACTCTCCCTTCTCCTCGTCCAATCCTCTCACCACCGTCCCCCTGTACTCAGAATTTCATGATATGCAGCAGGTAATGAACGAACCATAATATGGTGAGTTTTGGAGCTATGTGTCTAGCATGCCTTACCTGGCCTGGGCCTGCGGGTACCCGCTTAGCGGTCAGGTGTTGCGCTCTCGCGGACCTGGGTCCGTATACATATGCATTTTGTGGCCACGTAATGTATACAGCCATCGGCACACACACACACGTGTAAGAGGAAATGCTCTAAGACTTATGGCAGGAATATATATCGCCATGGCAACCCGGGTTTCATATGTGATAGCATTTATGGCGACAGGAGATGATGGTACGTTCAAAATATGTACCAAAGGTACACACACACAAGTCAGGGGTTATATGCTACTGGTATACATAATAAAAACTCTAACCTAACCTCTGTTTGACCTAACCTCTGCTTGGCCTAACCTCTGTTTGGCCTAACCTCTGCTTGGCCTAACCTCTGCTTGGCCTAACCTCTGCTTGACCTAACCTCTGCTTGGCCTAACCTCTGCTTGGCCTAACCTCTGCTTGGCCTAACCTCTGCTTGGCCTAACCTCTGCTTGGCCTAACCTCTGCTTGGCCTAACCTCTGCTTGGCCTAACCTCTGCTTGGCCTAACCTCTGCTTGACCTAACCTCTGCTTGACCTAACCTCTGCTTGGCCTAACCTCTGCTTGGCCTAACCTCTGCTTGGCCTAACCTCTGCTTGGCCTAACCTCTGCTTGGCCTAACCTCTGCTTGACCTAACCTCTGCTTGACCTAACCTCTGCTTGACCTAACCTCTGCTTGGCCTAACCTCTGCTTGGCCTAACCTCTGCTTGGCCTAACCTCTGCTTGGCCTAACCTCTGCTTGGCCTAACCTCTGCTTGACCTAACCTCTGCTTGACCTAACCTCTGCTTGACCTAACCTCTGCTTGACCTAACCTCTGCTTGGCCTAACCTCTGCTTGACCTAACCTCTGCTTGGCCTAACCTCTGCTTGACCTAACCTCTGCTTGACCTAACCTCTGCTTGACCTAACCTCTGCTTGACCTAACCTCTGCTTGGCCTAACCTCTGCTTGACCTAACCTCTGCTTGACCTAACCTCTGCTTGACCTAACCTCTGCTTGACCTAACCTCTGCTTGGCCTAACCTCTGCTTGACCTAACCTCTGCTTGGCCTAACCTCTGCTTGACCTAACCTCTGCTTGACCTAACCTCTGCTTGACCTAACCTCTGCTTGACCTAACCTCTGCTTGGCCTAACCTCTGCTTGACCTAACCTCTGCTTGACCTAACCTCTGCTTGGCCTAACCTCTGCTTGACCTAACCTCTGCTTGGCCTAACCTCTGCTTGACCTTCTGTCTCAAACTGACTAAAAAAAATCTAGAGTACGGAACGATAATTCTTTTTTTAGGTTGCAATACACACAAGGGTCAGAGTGACGGGCAGGGACCAGTTATGTCCCTGACCAACCCCTGACCCCTGACCCCTGACCCCTGACCCCTGACCCCTCACCTGTCATTCCTCACTCCTCACCCCTGTTAAGTAAATCTTAAAACTAGCACTCACAATTCGCCCTGTTTTCTGGATCTGCCACAACGTACAAAATACAATGTACTAAACTAACCTGAAACGTACGCTGTCCTCCCCCCCCCTTCCCCCCCCCCCTTCCCCCCCCCCTTCCCCCCCCCCTTCCCCCCCCCTTCCCCCCCCCCCCCCCCGGCCACCTAATCTGACTCATCGATGGGGAGGGGCCCGTTGATGAATTGGTTGAGTTGACGGGTTGGTTAACTACCCCCCCCCCCAACTACAGGTGTCTTCTCTACCACATATCTCCTCCATTCTTCGGCCGTCTCCTCTCCCCTACTTTCTGTCTCTCTTTCCCCTCTTCTCCTCCTCCAACCTCTCCGTTCCCCTCCAAACACTCCCCTTCCATCCTCTCCCCTTCCTTAACTAGGGTTGCCATACATTCCGCCCGCGTGATGCAAAGCTGAGTGCTGTATCATTGTACCACTGTACCACTGTATCACTAGTTTCACTGTATCACTGTACCACCACCCTACAAATGCATGGGAGAGTCTTTATGTACTCATTCAACCCCATGCCCGAGTGCATTCGGGTATTGTGGTCAACTATTTCATCTATTCCTGGTTTAAGTCACAGAACATGATAAAATGATTAACCTGGATAGTACACAAGCCACTCTTTAAAACTCCAAATATGTGCAATCACCCTGAATTCCACTCAAAAATAAAACACAAGGTATATATTTCAGATAGGCATCGCATTTTGAAAACTGCAGGTCAATTTAAGCAACATAAGATCACTCCTAATAGGACCAATTGGATCTTAATAGCATTGATTGCAATGGGTGCAAGAAAGTGAACGCCTTGGCGAGGTGGTCTTCACTGTGGAAAATCTGGCTCTGGCAGCTCTGCACATGGCTAAGATTCACTTCTTTTTTGTGTCGCGAGAATATAATATTTCATATGAGTATGCCTGTATGGGTGTTAAAGACACAGGAGGCCAGTAACAATAGCTGTGGAGACCATTTCAGGGAGAATAAGAGAGTAATAATTAACATAAGTATAGTGAAGACTTGACTTGCTAACACACAGGAGAGTTTGAGGACTCACATTGATGTCGGTTGGTCAAGGCTAAATCGCATCAGATTTCTGCATTAAAGAGCATCTCTGTTTCATGAGCATCATGAGGTGAGGAGTCACAATAACGTGGCTAAAGTATGTTGACCAGACCACACACTAGAAGGTGAAGGGACGACGACGACGTTTCGGTCCGTCCTGGTCCATTCTCAAGTCGATTGAGAATGGTTCAGGACGGACCGAAACGTCGTCGTCCCTTCACCTTCTAGTGTGTGGTCTGGTTAGCATCATGTTAGTTAGCACATCAGATGCAAGCAAGGGTTTGTGCGTCTTACCTCTGGTTACTTTTCGCCCTCCTTAGAACGTTATTCTTCTCTACAAAATATAAAATATACAAATGGAGTAAAAACACAACATAGTATAATTCCTCCTCGGGCCCCAAACAGATAAACAGATTACGATGATGAGGTAGATATCACCATCTTAATAACAGGAAGAATTTATGACATTTTAGGTATGATATCCCCCTGCAGGTACCCTCCTCGTCTTGCTTGAGGATAGCAGGACAAGGAGGAAGGTGGGGGCTAACTCCCTACCACTTCCTCAACTCCTCTGATACCCCACACAAGGTATCTGCAGCCTAATCTATGGTGACGACCTTTGGGGAATGCCACAAATCCAGGCTCGCATTGTAATCCTTAAATCTTGGTTTTAACTACATACAAGCAACCTGATTATTGGACATTAACCGTGTAGAGAGGAGAGTTTGTAAGGTCATTAGTACACCCCCTGGAGACGACCTGCAGGGCTTGGAACAACGACCTACACGACCACCTGCTTACCCTGCCAGAGATGAAGATACCTGGCCTGCATGCTATGGAACAGCTGTGGACGACCAGTGAGTTTTGAGACAACGACTTTCTGCTCAACCTCTCGGGGGACGACGACGAGGACTGTGACGACCAGCATACGACAAGATGCTTGCCTGACCAAGAGGATGACCAAGACGACACCTCCTGCAACTCTAGGGGACGACTAAGGTGTTCTTGGAAGACCACACAACTACCTCTTGTATCACACGCCAATACGACCTGCTCCAGTCCTCCAGTACGACCACTTGCTTAACCGTCCATACCTACTGTACGACCACCTGCTGTACCTCCCAGGACTACTATACGAACCCAAAAGGTAGCGCCATTCGTCGGGAGCCTCGACCCAGGGCCAGGACTACAGTCTGGCTGGCATTACCTCTCACGAGTAATTAACTTTATACTACTGAATGTCGAATAATAAACATTATCTGCAGGCCAGAGTTTAGGCGGGCCTACAATAAAATCCTGGTTGGGCACCAGTCCGGGGCCTCCAGAACCTCGTAGTGAGTTCAGTAGAGTTCCAGGGTGATATTCTTTATCCCGGACGCAGGTTCGAATCCTCGTCACGGCCCTTGTGGATTTGTTCGTGATATTCTTTGGTCCTATCATGGCTGAGTGCTTTAAGACAAGTGTCTGAGATTCACCAGAACGCCTCAAGTCACCTTATTGACCCAAAATAAGTCTCATTGATACACGCCATAAAAAATATATATAATATATATATAACATATATAACTTCTTGATCTCAGAGAAGGAAACCAAGGAATGTGCCTCTGCTAATAACGTCAGCATTATTTACATACTAGGGTGCTTCACTGCTGCGTTATTGGCAGTGTGAGCGCTCACAGGGAAGGTCACACGCGTTAATTAGGTACGTTGGCTCGCACCGCTGCCCAGATAATTGTGGGTGTTGGTTCGAGGGTGGTGGGAGAGAGTAAAGATGCTGGGAGAGAGAGCACAGTTGTAGCTAGACGACTTCTGACTCCTTTTTAGCAAACTTAATTTCCCTTTCTTTCAATCTCATCAAGTTGATTATCAAACATTAACCTATTTCTGTGTCTCAGGATAGTTATTTTTAACTGAATTTAAAATATGATTGCATAAATTATGTTTGCATACACGCAAAATTAGAGAGTGTTATGTATGCTCTCTCTCTCTCTTTCTCTCTCTCCCTCTCTCTCTCTCTCTCTCTCTCTCTCTCTCTCTCTCTCTCTCTCTCTCTCTCTCTCTCTCTCTCTCTCTCTCTCTCTCTCTCTCTCTCTCTCTCTCTCTCTCTCTCTCTCTCTCTCTCTCTTAATTCTAACACCATGTCTAATGGGCTGGTTTAGACAGGCCTCTCCTGAACCTTGTCATCAGTGTCGCATGCCCTATAATTGGACATCACTTGGGTGCCTGGTAAATTAATGTGATCATTATGCCACTAATTGTCCGTAAATTACTCATTACAATACATAATTAAACATGAATGTCACAGTGGACAGTGGTGAATGATAAACTGTGAACTAGGATTCTTGTGACGTTACTTCTGCCTGTTCATCACTGTCACTGCCCCCGTCACTGTCCTTGCCCCCGTCACTGTCCTTGCCCCCGTCACTGTCCTTGCCCCCGTCACTGTCCTTGCCCCGTCACTGTCACTGCCCCCGTCACTGTCCTTTGAGTGTATTCCTCTTCCGTCTGCACGATTCAATTATATTAACACACACACACACATACACTCTCTCTCTCTCTCTCTTCTCTCTCTCTCTCTCTCTCTCTCTCTCTCTCTCTCTCTCTCTCTCTCTCTCTCTCTCTCTCTCTCTCTTTCTCCCTCTCTCTCTCTCTCCCCGTTCCCATCGACATTCTTGTCTTTTTAATGACCAATATTTTATAGAGATGTTTTCTCGCAAAAACAAATAATTGTGTTTCAAACTGTTAAACTTTTTGTTGCGCTCTAAAACTCCCATAACAAAAGTGTCAAACAGCACATGACCCAGCCAGTAGGAGCTTCAATAAATACGTGTCCCTCTGATGTATGCTTGGAATGTTTGATTCTTGCCTGAGATAATAAGTCATGCTTGGGATGCTGTATCTGTGACTGGGATGCTGTATCTGGGATTGGGATGTTGTATCTGTGATTGGGATGCTGGATTTGTGATTGGGAAGCTGTTTCTGTGATTGGGATGCTGGATTTGTGATTGGAATGCTGTATCTGTGATTGGGATGCTGGATTTGTGATTGGGATGCTGTATCTGTGATTGGGATGCTGGATTTGTGATTGGGATGCTGTATCTGTGATTGGGATGCTGGATTTGTGCTACAGAGACGTCAGGAAGATATATTTCAGTGGGAGAGTTCTGAACATTTGGAACGGATTAGACAAGGATCACATTGAGACAAATCCTGTGAACAGTTTCCTGTGAACAAGTGCATTAAGTTACATGGCGAAACTAAGCGTTAAACTCTATAACAGCGATAAGTATATAATGGAAGAATATTAGTTGTAATATTGATGTCTGTCAACATTAAGGAGAATTTTCAGGACGGTCGGAGCGCTCCAAGCAACAGCCTGTTGGACCAAACTCTCACAAGTCAAGCCTGGGCCTCGGGCCGGGCTTGGGGAGTAGAAGAACTCCCAGAACCCCATCAACCAGGTATCAAGCAGGTCCATGAAAATATTTCAGTAAGGCAACATCCTTTATAGTGGATCTTAAGATAAATTAGTTTGCTCTGCTATGAATGGATCTCAGTAAATGTCAGATATGGGATTTAAATCCATTCACTTTGTATGTTGGATTACCGCTACTTCAATCCATCAAAACAGACTACACATCACCAGGATATGTAACAATGTGATAACCTGTCACAGCGCTTGTTATAATGTCAATTATTACATAGTCTCTTATGGTTATCTTATCTTGAGGTTATCTTGAGATGATTTCGGGGGCGTTAGTGTCCCCACGGCCCGGTCCTCGACCAGGCCTCCACCCCCAGGAAGCAGCCCGTTACAGCTGACTAACACCCAGGTACCTATTTTACTGCTAGGTAACAGGGGCATAGGGTGAAAGAAACTCTGCCCATTATTTCTCGCCGGCGCCTGGGATCGAACCCAGGACCACAGGATCACAAGTCTAGTGTGCTGTCCGACCGGCTCCCTCGCTCGGCCGACCGGGTCCCTGGTTCACTCATCTATCGATACATCTATTTCCCCTTGACATCCCTCGCTGCATACAGCATTGCAAAGCAGCAAGTTGAAGTCGAGAAACACTCAGTTCCTCATACGTAAGATTAACAATGCAACCTGAGCTTTAACTAAGGCTGGAACTAAAGCGCGATCTACCTTGAGGTTACCTTGAGGTGCTTCCGGGGCTTAGCGTCCCCGCGGCCCGGTCGTCGACCAGGCCTCATGGTTGATCTAAGGTTTAGATCGAACTAAACTTCCCTACTCGCAGTTCTGATGAACTCGACAGACACACGTGTGAATTATTCGTCATTTACAAAATACGGCCTTTTTTGGCCGTAGCGCATACGAGCGAAAAGCGACGTAATTTGTAAGGGAACGGGTTGATTTATAAGAGGACGGGTTGATTTATAAGAGGACGGGTTGATTTGTAAGAGGACGGGTTGATTTGTAACAGGACGGGTTGATTTGTAACAGGACGGGTTGATTTGTAACAGGACGGGTTGATTTGTAAGGGGACGGGTTGATTTGTAAGAGGACGGGTTGATTTATAAGAGGACGGGTTGATTTGTAACAGGACGGGTTGATTTGTAACAGGACGGGTTGATTTGTAAGAGGACGGGTTGATTTATAAGAGGACGGGTTGATTTGTAAGAGGACGGGTTGATTTGTAACAGGACGGGTTGATTTGTAAGAGGACGGGTTGATTTGTAAGAGGACGGGTTGATTTATAAGAGGACGGGTTGATTTGTAACAGGACGGGTTGATTTATAAGAGGACGGGTTGATTTGTAAGAGGACGGGTTGATTTGTAAGGGGACGAGTTGATTTGAAACAGGACGGGTTGATTTGTAACAAGACGGGTTGATTTGTAAGAGGACGGGTTGATTTGTAACAGGACGGGTTGATTTGTAAGAGGACGGGTTGATTTGTAACAGGACGGGTTGATTTGTAACAGGACGGGTTGATTTGTAAGAGGACGGGTTGATTTGTAACAGGACGGGTTGATTTATAAGAGGACGGGTTGATTTGTAAGAGGACGGGTTGATTTGTAAGGGGACGAGTTGATTTGTAAGAGGACGGGTTGATTTGTAACAGGACGGGTTGATTTGTAACAGGACGGGTTGATTTGTAAGAGGACGGGTTGATTTGTAAGAGAACAAGGTGCTCAGATGACAAGTTCGACGCCAATGGAGGTTCTAGTGAAGCCGACCTGCTGCTCCCACATCACAGACTGCGGTAATCATGTGAGGGGAACTGGTGGTGGCTGGCTGTACTGAGTAGTTACAGTACGAGGACCTTGTGTGGCTGGTACACAACGCTGGCATTGACTACACCTGACTACATACATGACCCCCCTGACACTCCCTCACGTGGCAGCTGAGAATCAAGATCTCCTAGAAGTCTTGATCAAGTCTTCTGTAGTGGACGGGCGAGTATAAGCATGAAATTGAGACGGCAGCGGAAATTGAGTTATCGGAAATAATCGTCGGTGATGGAGCGTCCATATGCTATGTACATCATAGGAAATAGCTTCCATACATAGTATATCATGTATAGCTTCCATGCATAGCTTGGAAGCCCGCAAGACCATTCCAGGATGTGGCTTTGAGAGCCCTGGAACGACTTTTACATGTTGTAGTTGTTATAAGTTGATCGAACTCCTATATATTTTCCCCCTTGCTAGAGCCGACAGTGATTCTAAGGTCCAGAAGGAGGACAACGAACTTGAGAGAAGAATCGGGAGTTGACTGATGAGTACTGTGGACTAGTCATCTAAGCAGGCTGCAGAATGGTTCCTAAAATCTTGCGACTAAAATTCAGTTTGAGCATTTGCACGTTTGTGAAATGAGGACATCTTGCTCCACATGAATATGGAAGTTTTATGATATCATCAACCTTCTTAAGACTGGCGAACTTCACACGAAGGCTTCCATTACTTGCAGGCGATGAGTCACAATAACGTGGCTGAAGTATGTTGACCAGACAACACACTAGAAGTTGAAGGGACTTTCCATTACTTCCATAATGTTCAGCCAGCATCAGGATACTGAAGGCTGAGCTCCTTGAGTTATGGTTTCCAGCGTCTAGTTGGCCACGAAATAGGGCCAGATGAGGAACTTGAGAGTATTGGCCTTATGTTTAACAGTAAGGTCGGCGGCATCTCTTCTCGAATTTAAATAAGTCCCGAGGAGTGGTGCATACCTAAAATGGAAGTGAATTTATATTTCATACAAAGTTTTGCAAATCCTGCGGTCGAGAAGGTATGAGATACTCCTTAGGGCTGTAAGTTTCTTGACTGCTGTGCTTGCTATTGGCTCATCACGTGGCTCTTTATTGCCACTGAGGAGTCGAACTTCACCCCAAAATGTCATCTTCATCTTCATCTTCGTGGCGTCTGTGTTTCCTCTGACACAAATTTAATGTCATCGTCCACCTCAGCAAGAAGTTAAAAGTAGTGATTTATGACCCTTGTAGTAGTGGGCATTCCTTCATTTGCACAAGTAAAAGTTAAATTGAAAACATCGTCATAGACTAGAGCTTTCAGGAATGATGGGGGTCCCTACACTCCATCCTGTGGCACACTAGCACCAATCGAGTGACTTTCAGGATTTGTTCCATTAAGGACTCTGTTGCGTTTTAAAAGGAAGTCCCTAATTAGCCCTCTCTCTCTCTCTCTCTCTCTCTCTCTCTCTCTCTCTCTCTCTCTCTCTCTCTCTCTCTCTCTCTCTCTCTCTCTCTCTCTCTCTCTCTCTCTCTCTCTCTCTTCCCTCTCTCTCTCTTCCCTCTCATTGCGTTTCATATTCCGCCACATAAGGACCTCAGACCTGCGGCCCATCAACGGAACTCAAGGGGACTCGTTGCCAGGTCAAAGGTCATAAGGTTGGATAACCTCAGGTCATTATCTTCGGGAAAGGAATCTAAAATTAGATGATTTGTGCTCCCTAGTCTTTGGTAAAAGGCTCGGCCACTGGGTATGGAACTCTGGTCCAGTGAAACATATCTCGTACCCCTGGCCTCGTGCCCCTGGCCTCGTGCCCCTGGCCTCGTACCCCTGGTCTCGAGGAGCAGCCCCTGGGAAGGGGGGGGGCACTGGACAAGGCGGTGAGCCGAACAAGGGACGTGTCTGCGAGCGGGCTGAAGCATTAATAAAACATGTAGAGAGGCGTGTGGATGTGTGACGAGAATAGACAACAGATATTTACGGAATTCGGAGTCCTCGTCCTGCCCCCAACCCCACTCCACTACCCCCCAACACCACCCCAACCCCGTCACCAGAGATAGGGGTTTTCGCCCCTTCTTGGTAGCGTTGGGGGGCAGCAATGAGGGGAATATTATCTAGGGCTTGAAGCCGATTTGATGCGTACTTTAGAAAGTTGTCTGGGATCAAATATATTAAGAAATATAGTGTCTAAAAAATTGGCATCTACATACTTCGTAAGTCATGCCAGTGTGTGTCAACGGCCTCAGGTGTCGTATTAATATGCCAGGTCTCAGGTGTCATACTAATGTGCCAGGTCTCAGGTGTCATACTAATGTGCCAGGTCTCAGGTGTCATACTAATGTGCCAGGTCTCAGGTGTCATACTAATGTGCCAGGTCTCAGGTGTCATACTAATGTGCCAGGTCTCAGGTGTCATACTAATGTGCCAGGTCTCAGGTGTCATACTAATGTGCCAGGTCTCAGGTGTCATACTAATGTGCCAGGTCTCAGGTGTCATACTAATGTGCCAGGTCTCAGGTGTCGTATTAATGTGCCAGGTCTCAGGTGTCATACTAATGTGCCAGGTCTCAGGTGTCATACTAATGTGCCAGGTCTCAGGTGTCGTATTAATGTGCCAGGTCTCAGGTGTCATACTAATGTGCCAGGTCTCAGGTGTCATACTAATGTGCCAGGTCTCAGGTGTCGTATTAATGTGCCAGGTCTCAGGTGTCATACTAATGTGCCAGGTCTCAGGTGTCATACTAATGTGCCAGGTCTCAGGTGTCATACTAATGTGCCAGGTCTCAGGTGTCATACTAATGTGCCAGGTCTCAGGTGTCATACTAATGTGCCAGGTCTCAGGTGTCATACTAATGTGCCAGGTCTCAGGTGTCATACTAATGTGCCAGGTCTCAGGTGTCATACTAATGTGCCAGGTCTCAGGTGTCATACTAATGTGCCAGGTCTCAGGTGTCATACTAATGTGCCAGGTCTCAGGTGTCATACTAATGTGCCAAGTCTCAGGTGTCATACTAATGTGCCAGGTCTCAGGTGTCATACTAATGTGCCAGGTCTCAGGTGTCATACTAATGTGCCACGGCTCAGGTGTCATACTAATGTGCCAGGTCTCAGGTGTCATACTAATGTGCCAGGTCTCAGGTGTCATACTAATGTGCCAGGTCTCAGGTGTCATACTAATGTGCCAAGACTCTGGTGTCATATCAATGAACCGACCTCAGACCGTTCTGTTAACCATCCAGTTACTGGCTTTATTTTGGTAGAACAAGAGACAGCACAACTCAAGTTGTAGAGTACAGTACAATGAAATGTACAGTACAGATCTTGGTCCTAGCTGATATGAGTCTGTAAATCAGTACCGATTGATGATTGATTGATGAAGATTAAGCCACCCAAAAGGTGGCACGGGCATGAATAGCCCGTAGGTGGTGGCCCTTTTGAGCCATTGCCAGTATCAACAGATGATACTGGAGATCTATGGAGGTGCGACTGCACCCTGCGTGACGGGAGATGTCTCCCGGACCAAATGGTGACCAGATGGTGAAAAAAAAATCAGTACCAGTAAATAGATCCTTGGGAACAAATCCACAAGGGCCGTGAGGAGGGTTTCGAACTTACGCCTTGGATGATCCCAGACCCGCCTTAGTCGGCTGCGCCACGACATATCACGCTATTGATATTGATATATTAAGTTATTGTGAGTGTGCAAATCCTTGGGAATTAGACAAGAGCTGCGAGTGTTATCCTTGGGGAAGATTGCTCGTTGGTCTTGGCCCTAAAGGAACTTCGGTAATCTTAACAAAGTTTCCATAACAATTAGATATCAGTGTTATAACATTAGAATTTCATTTCAGTTCTAAAACTGAAATTCAGTTTGAGAAATGCGTCAAATGTCAACAATCTTAGGCCGCCTCCGTAGCGCAATGGTATAACACTCGCCCCGCGCTTCGCGAGCGATTTGGCCTGGGTTCGTATTCTGGCCGGGGAAGGATTGACTAGGCGCCCACCCTTAACTGAACGCCTCTGTTCACCCAGCAGGGAATGGGTACCCATTCTGGTGTCGCCAAATCAAACGATTTGGCGGGTCGTATTCCGGGGAATAATTAGGATTAATGACCTGCCTGAAACGCTATGAGTGCTGCTGGCTGTACAAGATCGTTAGAACTCTTGTATGTATAAATACATAAATAAAATTAATAAAAATAGATAGGTGGATCGCATTATTATAATCTTGGCAAAAGGGGGACATTAGTTATCATAATCTTATCTTAATCTTAATCTTATCTTATCTTAATCTTATCTTGATCTTATCTTAATCTTACCTTATTCTTAGATAAAATATATTTATATATTCTTATAAAGAATGGTATAAAAGAATAAAGATATTCTTAAAAAATAAAGACTAGTACTGGGATAGTAAAGGTCCTTCCAGGCCGACATGATTTACTAAAATTACTTAAAGGGGGTTTCGTAGTATAGTTGGCTTCGTTCCCGACTCACAATCGCGATATCGGGTTCGATTGCCGGACGGGACAAAAATGATTGGGTTCATTACTTTTCACTAATGTCAGTTCATTTGGCTGTAAATAGGTATCTAGATGTTAGTCAACAGTTCTGAAGTTCCATCCTAAGGAAGTTCAAAAGTTCCACCTTGCGGGACCTCCATGTAATCCTAAAGTATATATATTCACAGGCCTCCTGTCCTGGAAGAAACGAACTATTAATGCTTTATATTAGTCTCCCATACGACACTAAAACCTGTTTTCTTCAAACAATCTTTAAAAGAAAATGAAAATAATAGATGATTGACTAATGTAACTTTTAGCAGACAGTTGAATGTTGATAATTACTACTAAAGATACACCCAGTACTTAACAAACAAGTAAAAATCACATAAATTTTAGCTAAAAAAAAAAGATTGAATCTAAAAAAAAAATTATAAAAATTACAAATAGGTACTTAAATGAATAGGAATGATGTAGATAAAATATGATAAAATACATTCGCACATGAATGTAAGAAATCTTGTGTATATATATAAATAAATAAATAAATAAATAAATAATAAATAGTAAATATATATATACAAATGAGGTAATAAAGAATTAATTGTAAAAGTCATGATATCAACTGATATCACAGTTAACTATTAATAAATTAATGGTCTGATATAATAACTAATTAAAATATTGAGAGGCAATTAATATTATTGATCATACGTCATAGGATCAATTGTATAGTGTGATTGCTGAGTTCCCTGTCCGAAACTTGGAAAGAATCACGATGAATTTAATTGGCATATTTTCGGTATAAAAAGTCGTAATTTAAAATTGCAAATATGTACAGAGAGCCAGAATTTGGCTCCAAAATATGGCTCAGGAGTCGGATTTGGGATAGTTGGGATATTTTGAAAACTGCAGGAGGGGGGGCTTGGGTAAAATGTGACCCTTCGCCATCTTCATATTTTGCCAAAACCCCCCTGCAGCTTTCAAAATATCTGAAATGTCGGAAATTTGATTTCTGAGCGTGATTTTTGAGCCGAATTCTGACTCTCTGCACCTATTTTCATTTTCAAATTACGACCTTTTATAACGAAAATATGCCAATTACTGAAAACGGCTATGGGTCATATTTTGCCCAAACCCCCCTGCAGTTTTCAAAATATCTGAAATGTCGGAAATTTGAATCCTGAGCATGATTTTTGAGCCAAATTCTGACTCTTTGGACCTATTTTCATTTTCAAATTACGACCTTTTATACCGAAAATATGCCAATTACTGAAAACGGCGATGGGTCATATTTTGCCCAAACCCCCCTGCAGTTTTCAAAATATCTGAAATGTTGGAAATTTGACTCCTAAGCGTGATTTTTGAGCCGAATTCTGACTCATTGCACATATATGGAGTTTGAAATTACGACTTTTTACACCGGAAAAAATGCCAATTACTGAAAACGGCGAATTCTGTTGCAGGTTTGCTATGGGTACAGGTGTGCTATGGGTGCAGGTGTGCTATGGGTGCAGGGGTGATATAGGTGCTATCGGCATTTAAGTAAAACGTAACTTAAATATTCTTTGCCTAGTAGAGCACATATGTATTCATTAGGCCTCAGGTTGCCAGTATTAGCCCTATGATGGTTAGGTTAGGGTTTTATTAGCAACATTGATTGATTGATGAAGATTAAGCCACCCAAGAGGTGGCACGGGCATGAATAGCCCGTAAATCAGCAACATAATTACGAAACCTTTCCCCGTTTGTCCAATAGTACCAAATTGTACTAAGTGTCCATTGCGTCAATATATGTACGGTGGCCCACATCGTTACTCTAAGTACCATGTAAACAGGTGGATGAGCTGGATTGAAATACACAATTCGTGAAAATTGACGAGTGCGTCCTAACGAGCCGGGCCTGAGGACAGGTTGGCTTCCACGACACTGATTCACTCTGACTTGCATGGAAGCAACCCTCAAAGCCAGCACACGTTCTAGTTTACTGTATTTTTACTCTATTTTTACTGTATTTTACCTAGTATTTTCGCACAATCTTTTCCATCATCTTGCATGGAATGCAAGTTATGGACACTGGCCTGTAGTTCAGTGCCTCCTGCCTATCACCCTTCTTGTATATTGGGACTACACTGGCTGTCTTCCAAATTTTTGGCAGTTCGCCTGTTACCAGTGACGTTCTGGTTGGCTTCCTCACTTCCTCACGCATAATACAAAAATGTATAGAGGGAAAAGGAGTTTGTCTATGGCGGGAAGATATTCACGTCGGCGCGCAAGATTCGGGACACGTACAGTACGCGGTACGATAACTGCCAACTGGAAGTAATGATGGGCTAGTAAGAATGAGAGAGGAAGTCTGGCATTGGCACGCGGCTGTCAGTCGACCAACATCGGCGCCGCTCGCCCCTCTCTTCGTTAGTTCAGGTAAGCATTTACTTTCGATTAATAAAGGCTGCTGAAGATGGCTTTACGAAGGGCTGATCATGGCTTTACGAAGGGCTGATCATGGCTTTACGAAGGGCTGAACATGGCTTTACGAAGGGCTGATCATGGCTTTACGAAGGGCTGATCATGTTTGCTTTCATTTGAATCTAACATTTTTGAGACAGTTGATAGTGAAAAGATTGTGAAAGCTTTGAATTCTGGGGCACATACAGCACTGATTAGTAAGGTAGAGGCTGATGGTTTTGGGGTGCTGTCTTAATTTGGATAAAGTCATGGCTATATCAAAGGAAACAAAGAATTAGTATAAATAGAGTTAGCACAGAGCGGGAAATATAAGTGGAGTGCCCAATGCTCTGTCCTGGGGCCTCTGTTATTTAACATGTATATAAATGATTTAGATACAGGATTGAACAAGAATATTTGCAGAGATATGAAAATAGGGCAGGAAATGATTTAAAAAAAAACTCAGTCATTTTAAGATGATCTTAATAGGCATTTGAAATGGGCGAAAGTTTGGCACATGTAGTCTAACGTTGAAAATATAAGGTGCTGAGGCTACGTAATTATAGCGTTGCCAAATATCAGCTGGATTGTGCTTAAATTTCGAAGTCTGAATGCGAAAAAGTTCTGGGCTTCATGATTAGTAGTATTCTTAAGTCAAAAAAGTTAGTTTTAGTTTAGTTCATTTATTATGCACCCCATACCCATCTTGAGGGCGGTAGTGGAAAGGGTTACAGAGGCACATAATGGGCTCAGGGACTGAACCCCACAATTCATTTAGCTAAGCAAGTTAAAATCTTGATGAGCTAGTTACAAAATTCAATATAAGTCGTCACATCAACAAAGGGTTCGAGATCGACCACAAGTACAGGTTCTAAATTAAGCAACTGACATATGTGGAGAGCTAGTGTCACAATTGATATGTTTGTCCTGCACACCGCCCCCCATCTAGTGGGCAGCGGTGGATAGGTTACAATCACTTAGTTACTACCTACAGTTAGCAAACTGGGGATATTTAGCTAAAATTTCTGGTAGCAGATCATTTTGAATGAAATATTGACACATCGCTGGAACATTGGTTATAGAATTGTCTCTAAATTCACGTATCTTTTCGCACTCCATCACATAGTGACGGAGGGTGTGCGAATAATTTTGTTGACACAGTTTACATTTGGTCAGGTCTACATCGGCAGATCGAATAAAAAAAAAGTCAATGATAAATGTTTGGAATTTATGTAAACAAATTTGAACGCTGGACTTGCCCGACTTAGGCTACGCATTCTATTTTGGGAGTCCATGTCAGGCTCTGTGTATTTGTTTGAGTACTTGCAAGTGTGTTTGTATGTGTGCTCACCCAGTAGTTCTGACAGGTCCACCATCAGCTACTAGGTCCCACCTAGTCTATTGTCGATCACCTGATGCATTGCCTTTCCAGATTTTGACTTCCTCGTCAAACACTCAACTTTCTAATCACACGCTTAAGAAAATCTTATTTACATTCATAAGAAAAATTCGTATGTTATTTATCTGTATCTGTAACTTCCAGTCTTGGACAAGCTCCCTCAGTTTTTCCTCATAGCCTAATCTGCTCCGGAACCAATCCTATGACTCCTGTTTTGCGTACACCGCTGATGTTATTCTGGTGTCATGCACCTCCAGTGTCTGGCTAGCCAGTATGTCTACTTGATCATGTTAGTTTATTCTGGCTACAGTCTTCCACTCAGAGTGTGGCGTCCGTCGGTCTGCTAGGCTTCTGCTTAGCCTATCGAAATCACGTCCATGAAACATGCCACTCACTCTATATTATAGTGTGTTTATGATAGGTTGGCCTCGCTGTGTTGTGAGTTCGTGTCTGAGAATATTCTCTGAACGATGTGCTCGCAAAAAACACAAATATGCCGTGATAGACCACCAGAAGGAAGACTTTTGTAGTATTGAATTTGGACAAACCGAGAAAGGTTTTTATATTTGTTACTGATGAAACCACCTAAGGTAATCATCTTAGGACTTAATATACGCTATCAGAGGCCTAATAAAGTGTATATATTGTGACGGTGTAAAAAAAAATAGGTGTTATTGCAGTCTTCCCTAGGCAGATGGAATGCCTGTCACAAAATTAAAAATTAAAGAAAAAAAAACAAACTGCAAATTGTCTTCACTGTGAGGTTAACTGTAGGAGAAAACATAGAGAACAAAAATTTAAAAATACTTTACTCTAATAGGAATTACTTTAAACAAATTACAAAATATATAATATCCAGGCTTGGCTTTAATACAAAGTATACAAAACAAACAAGATGAATAATCAAATTTACGTTACGTTAAGGTGCAAAATAAATTATGGTGCAGAGTACTGTGAGTCAAACACAATAGCTCTGTTACCACGCCGAGATGTGTCAACAGGTCTACTCAGCGAGAGCACTCAGGAGTAATCTGAATCTTAGCGATTGATTGATTGATAAAGATCTTAGCGAGCTTGGTAGACCTATATATACAGAATATCGACGGAGCAGATGGTGCTGATGTCTTCTTTAAACCATGAACCTTTAAACTATGAACCGGCTCCTTTAACTGCTTGTTACGGAGGGCGTGGCCTCCCAGCGACCCAGGTGCGAGGTGGGGTGACGGGCCATGGTGCAGGAGGGGGACTGGTAGACTGGTGGTATTTCTAGACGTCTGCAAGTAGTAGTTGTTGTTGGCTGCAGTTCTTGATTACATAGACGTGAATGAGTAGAATAGGCGATAATGAAGTAGGCCGAATCTCTTCCTAGAGATTTTACCGTGACAATATATATATATATATATATAACTATATATATATATAACCGCTGAGTGCCGGCGGTTAATGGTCCCCAGGACTTTTTTACTTGTTTTCTGTACCCTATAAAAATATAGCACCAAAAGTGACTTACTGGAGCCCGATTACTACATATTGGAACGATCAACCACATAATTACAAAATGTCTTATTAAAACAGTACGACTAATTTTCCCCGGAATACGACTCTCCAAACCGTTTAACACCCAGGTACCCATTTACTGCTGGGTTAATAAAGACTACAGTTTGGGATTGTCGCCCAGTCAATCCTCCCCCGCCAGGATACGAACTCAGGCCAAAGAGAACAAGAGGTGTGTGTGTGTTACCTTTTTGCCACAGGGACTGCTTCCTTTGTGTACACTGTTATTATTATTGAAGGTGAAGGCAAGACCCAATATACGTGGAAGCGTGTTAAAAAACAATTTTTCGGATGCAGCCTACATCCCTTCTCAAGGTTCTATATACCATGTTGTAAACAAGACTGTAGGGTCTTGTGTTGATATGTTGGCAGAGCCTCACGTGGCGTACGTCATCATGATCATGCACCCCCCCCCCCCAGAGATTCGCCAAGAGATGGCGCAGTTTCAGATGACTGCTCAGTCAGTTGTCCCGGTGTTCGGGGGCTGTGGGCAGGGGTCCGGGGAAACGTTATCCGCCACTCTAAGCACCACAAGGTCTGTGTTTATATAGATTAATCAGATTAGTTAATTTAGCTTCATTAAGAACAGTTTTATGGTTAATCTGATCCGCAGGAGCCGTGGTGAGGGTTCGAAGCTATGTGCTGGGGTTCCCAGGCACACTCTACTCGACTGCATCACGACAGAGGAAGCCTGAGGACCCTTGTAGGTGCTGTAGTACCCCAGGTTGTAATTCTTTTGACTATATCGCGGTGCACTCGACTAGAGCGCGTCTGAGGAACACCCAACACATAGATTCGAGCCCTCATCACGGCTCCTATAGATATGTTCATCGATATTTCACGTTAATGTGATTTCTCTGTGTATTATTATTATTTGCAGCTGTTCATTTTGCACTGATTTCTTGTTGTAATGTCTAAATTTCTTGTTGAAATCCATAGCAGGGGCTGGTTAAGCTGTGACGACACAACTACAATACTTCTCCAAGCGAGGGAAACATGGCTGACAGAGAGGAGACGAGAGAGACGGAGAGAACGCGCTTGGAAGGAGAAGCGAGGGTAAAGGAGGAATTCGAGGTTATAAATAAAGATGGATCCGGTAACATCGTAAAAGACGGCTATGTTGGTAATGGTGCTGAAGAAGGGGACTTCGAGGAGCTGGCGGATGTAGATAGCTTCGAGGAGCTGCTCGAGGTGGTGGGGACGAACGGCCGCTGGAACCTGCTCCTCTTCGTACTGTGTTCTTATTGTGAGTACTTCCACTTAGAGGGAAGGGCCTTCTGTAAGTGCTGCTTTGTCTAGCTTCAGAGGTACGCAAGTGGCTTTCTTCATACTGTATTTATATAACACTTTGACATGCACGGCGATATGGACTTTAGGGACCCCCCTCATGCGCCCGGCGTTTTCGGGTGACCGAGCGGCAACACTGAAAAGTGCATACTCTTTTCGCTGTCCTGACCTTAATTTTCGATGTACTGATTTCATTTTCGTACCAAAGTGTTCGCAATAGAATGATCTATAAGAACATATGTATATGTCACCAAAGCATGAGTTAAATCACACAAAAAGCTAAAGAACTACACGAACTACATCGATCACTAGCCGTGAGCTCCAAACAGCTACGAAATGTTTCCATTCTTTTCAGGGTTGTCAACTCCACACTTGTCCTACAGCGTTAAATTTTGTATCACTGTGATTGGAATTAAATTCTCTACAAGGACATATGCATATAAATGTAGAATCATGATCGCGGCCCACACCAAGAGTGTGTGAGGTGGGCGATTACCCCTCGCCGTGTCAATAATACAATAGTCTTTCCACTAAGTTACAATACAATGCCGTTCTCCCAAATAGGCCATGTGCCTATTAGAGAAAACGGAAATTTAATGGCAAACATTTTCATACTAACCCCAAGTTGATCGAATAAGAATTGAATTTTATACAAATATTTTATTAATCGCGCGTAAATTTACGACGCTCTGGCGCCAACATGACAAAATACCCCTATTTACGCGTCGTTTATTTACGACCCAGGAGCGGGAAAGTGTTTTTAATTAACATACTTTGGTCATGTTGACCAAACCACACACTAGAAGTGGTGTTCAGTCACGTTATTGTGACTCATCATCTCCATACCTTGGTCATGTCTTATATTCTACAAACTTGGATGACATGAGGCCCCTATTATCCGTTATTCGTCACGTTTTCCGTGTGAATCTTCGCCAGGTACTGCTGCCATTACTTCCATTACTCTTTGTCTATTCTTATTCTTCTTTTCGTTCCTATTAAAATTTCGTTTTCTCTGAGCTTATCTTCAGGCACTATTTACCCTTAATTTTTTCTCCTTTAATTTTGCTCAAGCAACTATATGGCACAAAAGTCATTACATACCAGACCCAGGCTCCTAGAGTGGAGATAGACTGGCAGATCTCCCTCTGAATTAATATTTCATTGTCAGTGGAGTGTGGTAGTGTTCCCGCCCCACCAGGGAGAACAAGGAACAGCTCAGTACCTGCCACATGGTCAGCTCAGTACCTGCCACATGGACAGCACAGTACCTGCCACATGGTCAGCTCAGTACCTGCCACATGGTCAGCTCAGTACCTGTCCCATGGTCAGCTCAGTACCTGCCACATGGACAGCTCAGTACCTGCCACATGGTCAGCTCAGTACCTGCCACATGGTCAGCTCAGTACCTGCCACATGGTCAGCTCAGTACCTGCCACATGGACAGCACAGTACCTGCCACATGGTCAGCTCAGTACCTGCCACATGGTCAGCTCAGTACCTGCCACATGGACAGCTCAGTACCTGCCACATGGGCAGCTCAGTACCTGCCACATGGGCAGCTCAGTACCTGCCACATGGACAGCTCAGTACCTGCCACATGGACAGCTCAGTACCTGCCACATGGTCAGCTCAGTACCTGCCACATGGTCAGCTCAGTACCTGCCACATGGACAGCTCAGTACCTGCCACATGGTCAGCTCAGTACCTGCCACATGGTCAGCTCAGTACCTGCCACATGGTCAGCTCAGTACCTGCCACATGGTCAGCTCAGTACCTGCCCCATGAACAGCACAGTAACTTTTGAAAGAAAGTTTCGCAAAAAGTGTTATTGGTTTTAGGCCCTTTTCTCCTGTTTCAGGATAACATATAAATAGTTACACCGGCAGCTTCACTTTGTTTTAAACAGTGTAGTGCAGTGGGCAGCGTAGTCGGTTCACAGCTAAAAAGGTCCCGGGTTCGAATCCCACTCAGGACAGAAAACGTTTTGGGCACGTTCCCTTTCACCTGTTGCCTCTTTTCACCTAATATTAAATTAATACCAGGGAGTCACTTAACTGTTGTAGGTTGCATCCTGGTGAAGGTCTGCCATTGGCCCAGGGAAGACATCCATAAACCTAACTGATTGGGCTCGAGGTTAGTGTAGAATATAATATATCAAGTTTGGTTGGGTATGTTTACAAAGTTCAAGTTCGTTTATTGAGACAAGAAAGAAATACATCTCAAAGGGATAGAGTAGCTTAGGATATTTCTACCCCCCTATGATGACCGGACTACACAATAGAATGTGAAGGGACGACGACGTTTTGGTCCGTCCTGGACCATTCTTAAGTCATTACCCCCTATGTTTACAAAGCCTAGTGATGACGTATGAGGGCGCATGCTTTTCTCAGGTTTTAGACTCTTCTCTCTCCTCTTGCTGTGTGTCTGCAGCCGGGTTCATCACGGGGTTCCCGGTGTTCTCCAGCGTGTTCCTGGGGGCTACTCCCGACCACTGGTGCCACGTAGGGCCGCTGGTGCAGGCCAACTGGAGCCACCAGCAGATCCTGGCCTTCGCCATACCCTACAGGTTAGTCAAATATTTCCGCCTTCTCTTAAGTATAGGGGATCATTGTACGTTGTGTTTTGAAGGGCGTTTGTGGATCAATATTTAGGAAGAGGTCTGTGAATTTTGACATGAAGGATTACCGCATTAGAAAAATAAGAAGCTCTTCACGTGTATGCTTTTCCCTGCGGGTGTGAGGATGCTGTGATCAAACATGGCTCATCTTGGGGATGGCATAAAGCTGCAATGTTTTTTTTATCATTTCTGAGAAAGGATGTGGAAGAACGGCTTGGCGGTTTGGAGGAGATGGGAACAGGAAACAAATGGTTAAGAATCACAGTAAGGGGGAACAAGCGTGAGAGTAGTTACCAACTGGTTGTACTACATAATCACTTCATCATTTTACACATATCTTTGAGAATTATACTATTAAAGTAACCTTTAACATTTACCATATCAGCGCACCTTTGCTACAAATTCACCCAACTATAACAGCTGTTATGATTCACATTCTCAACATGTGAATCGTTGTTTGGGGCAACGATTCACATGCTGAGAATGTGAATCATAACACCTGTGTCCTATGCCACACCTGTCTTATGCCACACCTGTCTCTTATGCTCAGCAACGAGACAGGGAAGCATGAGAGCTGCCGGATGTACGACATGGACTACAGTACGGTGGCTGAGCTTGGGTACGAGGGCGCTGTGGGCGTCGGGCGACCAGCAGACGCCCTGATCCAAGCCTTGCTCCAGCAGGGACTTTAACCTCACTCAGTACCAGTTAACAGTCACCACGCAGGTGAGCTCCACGTTCACCCTCCAGGTAATCTCCGTACAGTGTTTTATATGTGGAGGATTTGACGAATATCTTTGAGTTCCTACATTCATATTAGATCATGAAAGGTCTTCAGTGTTATAATACGTCAGTACACCGTAAGGTGTAGCCTAATTATTGGTGTGTATAAACTGAGAGTTTACTTTAGGACTTGCTTATGTCCAGGGCTAAAGTGTACTTGTTTAGTCATTAAGCTATTGTTGTGATCTTAATGAAGTTGATTGGCCTTAAGCCTAGCAAACCAAAGCTAGGAAACTACTGAAGATTCATTGGCTGAGAGGCAGCTTCCCTCTATATAATACCAAACTCCTTTATATGTACAGTATGGCTAACCCCATAACATAACCCCTGTAACAAGTTACGAGATAACATAACAGTATGTTATCTGGTAACTTGTTCATAAATCAAGATTTCTTATTTTCAAAACAATAATTTCCAAAGTATTTTCTTAATCTAACTTGTCCAGTTCATGTACATTCATTCGTGTTATATTTAGTATTGATTTAGTTAACACCATTTGTGCGTCTCAGTCGCAGCTCTGCTCACTCCTCGCCTTGTTGGAGAACGTAAATTAAACTTTCTATATCGCTCTTTATTTCTAATTCCTGAAAAAATTAATATTTCTAATTCCTTAAGTTACCCCTGACATCCATGCTCTGTAAACGACCAGTGTTGTTGTTTTAGATTCAGCTACTGGAAACAAAAAAGTTACAAGTTGGCTATATAATATGGCGCACTTAAGAGGAATCGAACCACTGTTCTGAGTCTCCCCAGCCACGAACCTTAGCCCACTGGAACACGATGCGCAATGAGTAATTTAACCTGGGATTCAACTGAATCCACTATGGGCTCTCAGGCATTGAGCCGATACCAGAACAAATGTTTACAAATTACCCACACACTCTGGTGTGGGTTTAAGAGTTTTACCCCTCAAATGGTCCCTTCAAATACATGCTAGGAAAGTCAGTAGAATCTCGGGTTAAAATACTTATAGCGTATCATGGTCCTGTGCGTCTGGGGAGACTCGGAAACGCAGGTTCGAATCCCCTGTAGTGCACTAATTATTTTCGCATAATATCACGCCAAATTGTGATATTTTAGTGAGTGTATAGCATGTTACTGTCTACTCTTTTAAATAAAGGATATAATTCTCATTTCTCTCTCTCTCTCTCTCTCTCTCTCTCTCTCTCTCTCTCTCTCTCTCTCTCTCTCTCTCTCTCTCTCTCTCTCTCTCTCTCTCTCTCTCTCTCTCTCTCTCTCTCTCTCTCTGTCTTGCGGCTGTGTGCCAGTGGGACCTGGTGTGTGAGCGGAGGGCCATCTACTCTACTACTCAAGCAGCGGTACAAGGGGGAATGCTGCTTGGCAACCTCATTTACGGCTATCTCCTTGACAGGTAAGTCGTTTCCTTGACAGGTAAGTCTTTCCTTGGCAAGTAAGTCGTTACCTTGACAGGTAAGTCGTGTCCTTTGCCAAGTAAGTCATCTCCATGTCAGCTAACTCATCTCATCGACAGCTAAGTCATCTCGAAAGATAAGTCATCTCATAGAGAGGTAAGTTAACTTCTCCACGAGTAATGTATTCCCAATACAGGTAAATTATCTCATCAACAGGTAAGTTTTCTCGACAGGTAAGAAATCTTGAAAGGTAGGTTATTTCCTTGACAGGTAAGTTATCTCGCCAGAGAAATCATTTCCTTTACAAGTATATTATCTCCAAGGCTCTGACCCGCCTACCTTACTGTACAGGGTTCACATTCCCTAGACCAGCGTAGTTTAATCTTTTCCTACCTCAGCACCCTTGTAGTAATAATGTCTCCGCTCCTAGCACCCCTGTGACCAATTATATGCTTTCGAAAGGCACTCCTGAGTCGTATAATTCTACAGGCAATCGAATCCGGAGCCCTAGGCTTTTAATACCACTTACCGTAATCCGGTAATCCTAGGCTTCTAACACCACCCTCCATTAAAATAATTATTCACAATAACAATGTATGCGATCTACTCAGGAAGATATTAATAAAAAATGTATAACAGTATTGAATATTTGAATATTTTGAATTGAAAATTCACAATTCGCCACGTGTTTAAACTGCAGAGCCTAGCTATAAAATGTGTAATTTGTGTGTGTGTGTGTTCTTGGCAGGTTTGGTCGGCGGCCCGTGGTGCTGTGGTCGGGAGCACTCTACGTCATGGCGGGATTCATTGCCGCCGTAGCCCCCAATGTTGAGGTCTATATATTTCTCGTGGTAGTCCTCTCCTGCATGGCCGCCGGAGCCTACCTGGGATGCTTCGTCCTTCGTAAGCTGCCCCCTTACGTTTGGTTATGTATATGAACTAATCTATAAGTTCTCAGTTGTTATTGCTTTGTAAGAACTTTTCCCTGTCAGGTCTCTTGAAATTGAATGTTGCTTCAACAACCATTAGGTATTTATGTCAGGAGTTTGCTAATCTCTTGCGCACAGTACAATCCTTATATTCGTGTTCATCTGTACTTCCAGTTTTGACCTCTGTCTCACATGATATTTCCCTTTATCTTTGTTTACGTTATCATTTCCTCTCTTTATCTTATATGTTTTGATCACATGTCCTTTGGTTAATTTATTCAGCAGTGTTAATGGTCTGGGATTTTGTAGCCTATCCTCTAAGATTGGGTTCTGTTTGTCTTGTGTTTCATGACGAATCTCTGGAAATCCTCAATATTCATTTCGTTTTTTTAATGCGTTGGTTGCTGGTGATATATATTCGTGAACTAGTTTTTCATAGTCTGTGCAGAATGTTCTGGTGGATTCCTTGTTTAGATTACTAAAGTTTGTTCTTACTTCCGCTAATTTTACTAACCATGTTGATGTTATACGATTTATGCTTGCTTCTCTCTCTCTCTCTCTCTCTCTCTCTCTCTCTCTCTCTCTCTCTCTCTCTCTCTCTCTCTCTCTCTCTCTCTCGCGTTGTCCTATATTGTTGCCCTACGCTGTTGCTCATCATTCATATAGTGTTGTCCTACACCGTTGCACATCAAGATAACATCAAGATAACATCATGCACATATTGTTATCCTTCACTGTCGCTCGTAACGAACGTACTGCCCTACGTTGTTGCACATCGTGCACATGCTGTTCCCTTGTATATTTTCTGTTAGACCTGACCTGAATCCAATTACGGACTTTGTTACCTCCGACGACGGACACAGTGATGGAGACGTGCGCCATCAGGGAGCGCTCCAAGATCGGGACACTCTTCGTGGTACCTTGGGCGCTGGGCTACATGCTGGTACCTGGTATTGCTTACCTGGTCAGGACTTGGAAGTGGCTCCAGGCTGCTATCACCCTCCCTGGGCTTCTCTTTGCGTTTCATTACTGGTAAGATCTCAACTTCCTTCTCTGAACTGCCTGAGCCCCCTTACATCCACATCTGTAAAGTGGAATATTTGTTTGTCTGTCCAAAGGGGGAGGGCAGACGCTTTCACATATGAAAATTGGAGGGTATTTGAGTATTATAGTCTGATCAAAGTTGGCCCAAGTGCCATGCTTTAAGAAATATCAGGATCTTAACTGTCCTTTTCCCGCTTCTTCCCCACTTTTGCAATATTCATGAAGTCTGAAATAAGATCAGGATCTTCCGTACAGTTGTGATGCTAGATATCCCTACTTACCCGGGCTAACTGGGGAGAGGGGAAGGGGGCGGGGCAGTGAGATGAGTAAAGGAGAAAAGGGATGTTGGGGAAGAGGTGGAAAGGGTGGGTAAGAGGAGGAAAAAGAGTGATGGGGAACAGAGGGGGGAGTGGGGGAGAGAGAGACCTTGACACAGCCAAGTACCTCATCTAGCCTACATCTATAAAAGAGAAATTCTGTGGAGGCCAAGCACAGACAACAGTTACAGCCCCACTCCTGTGCCAGGTAAGTACACCACGGGCTCACTATAGCCTGTGCTACTTGCCCCGCTCCTGTGCCAGGTAAGTACACTACGGGCTCACCATAGCCCGTGCTACTTGCAACTTGTTCCGAGTAGCTGAATCTATAACAACAACAAAGAAAGCCACGTGCTTTGGAGAGATTAAGAGGGCGCTTGGGAAGAGACCCCATGTGCAGCCGTGTACCCCATTGTTTTCTGCTTCCCTAATTCTGTCTGCCTGTCTGCCTGCAAGCCTGACACGTATGCCTACCTGGATGCATGCTGGCCTGCTTTAATGCCTGCCTTTCTGCCTGTTTGCTTCCTGCATTCGTTCCTGTCTGTCTGCTTGCGTGTTTGTTTCCTGCAAACCTGTCTGTTTCCTTCAAGCCTTGCTGCCTTCTTCCGTGCCTGCCTGCTAACCAGCCTACTCGCTTGCTTATTTCTCTACCTGCCTCTGTGCATAACTAAATATCTACCTTTCTGCATAACTGCCTACTTGTTATAGCTCTTTTTGCTTCCCTGCCTGCTGGCCTAAATTCCTATCTGCTTGCTTGCCTGCTAGCTTCATTGCAAGCTTCTCTGTCTCCCTGCATGTCTGCCTGGCTGACTTCCTCTATGCCTGCTTTCTTGCCTGTATGATATTAGACAATGACTTCCATGACGTTAAGTCAAATTTAAAAAGTGCCATTGGGTCTCAAACTTTCCCTTTCTCAAGCTCACACAATTATGTTCATGCCATGTCAAACTGAACGTTGCCACAACTTGCCAAAATTTTAGAGGAACGTTGCCGGTACCTAAAATTGTTTGTTGGGAGGTCACCGCTTCCTTTGTCATCGATTTATTTGCCATTCATGTTTCGTCAAGAGAGGTTTAAGCAGTACTCCTTCGCCAGGTTACTGCCGGAGTCTCCTCGTTGGCTCATTCTTCATAACCAACACCAGAGAGCGCTCGAAGTCCTTCGCGGGGCCGCTAAGATCAACCGCAAAAAGCTGCCCCCTGACCACCACATCCTGGCCGCCATGCATAACATAATGGCAATGGTATGTGCACTATCCTGCCCTCTGGTGTCTTGTCCGGTGTCTTGTCAGGTGTCTTGTCCGGTGTCTTGTCTGGTATCTCGTCTGGTGTTTTGGGGAGTTCGTAAAATTTTTGGTTCGTAATTTCATGATTCATAAAAATGAGAATTCGCAGCCCGTCCTCCAAGCAAAGACCCAAAAGTGATTCCATCCACCCGCCAAACCTCCTGTTTATGAATGAAGAAAAGTTTACACACGACTCCAACCCGTCCTCGACTCAAGTCCATTACATCCAGCGGTCGACCCCACAGACGCATTCATAAATTTTAATATGCTGTTCATTCAAAACGGGAATTTTCTCAAGTATAAATTAATATTATAATATATTAGCATATTGTGCATATATAGGCATAGGTTAGGTTAGGTTAGGTGTTTAGGTTCTGTTGGCGATTATTTGTATTTGTAGTACGTGGGTGAAGCATTTATAGCGTTGTGATTCGAACAAAATTCGTCAGTGAAACACTTGTTCCGGATATGTTCGAACGTCAGCAGTTGTGAGTCGTGTGTAAACCGCTTTTCATTCATAAACAGGGGGTTTGGCGGGTGCATGGAATCACTTTTGGATCTTTGTTTGCAGGACGGGCTGCGGCTCGCAACTAATTTCGTTCGAACACTTTCGGAACAAGTGCTTCCCTGACGAATTTTGTTCGAACCACAACGTTATAAATGCTTCACCCACGTACTACAAACACAAATAATCGCCAACAGAACCTAAACACCTAACCTATCCTATGCTTATATATGCACAATACGCTAATAAATTATAATATTAATTTATATTTGAGAAAATTCCTGTTTTGAATGAACAGCATGTAAAAATTTATGAATGCGTCTGTGGGGTCGACCGCTGGATGTAATGGTCTTGAGTCGAGGACGGGTTGGATAGACAGGTATAAAAGCTTGTTACCAGAGAGGGAGGGGGTCACCAGGCTAACCATAGCCTGTGCTTCTTGCTCCGCTCCTGTGCCAGGTAAGATACGGGCTCACCATAGCCCGTGCTACTTGGAACTTGTTCCGAGTAGCTGTATCTATAACAACAACAACAACGAGGGAGGGGTGAGTTGTGTGTTGTATCTTGGTCCAGACAGGAGTCTTGGGGTAGACACTACAGGGGGAGGGAGATTGACGATCTGGTGTATACAAGCTTCATCTCTGCTGTACTGGACCCTTATGTTCTGACATTACAAGTGTTTATCATTAAATTTGTCTTGATAGGGAAGATAGAGTAGGATTTTTATATTGAACGTAATTAAATATATATTACTAAATTGTTCTTCCGGTGTGTTCATTTGTACATGTTCATTCATAGTTGCCAGTGGAAAGTGACTGTGTTCTCACCCCTCCCCACCCCCCTCCCCTCCCTGTGATATCCTTAACTGGTTCCTTTACTCTCTCGTGAGCCGTACCCTTCTTTGCCGGTCACTGTAAAGTACATATATTCAGTCTAAACATATGTACGCTACATATGTGGTGGCGGCATTAATTAGTTTTAAGTAACTTTTTAAGTTTTGGTCATAATTAGTAACAACCTGCTTGGAGGTATCTGTGGTGATACACTTGAGATACGTTATAGCCACTGGCTGTTTTTTCCCCTTGCAAAATTGTCTGTAAAATTGTGTATGTTACATAGTCTTGGAGTGGCAGAGATATTATGCCAGTCATACATATTGGCAACTTGTGTGTACAAACAGAAAGATGTACTGTAGACTTAACTATTTAACAGATTCAAACAGGCATAGATTCAGAACATGAAGATTTTAAAGCTACTTAATTCTTAGTTTAAAAATTTCTATAATTTTAATTTCAGATTGTGTAAATTCAGAAATTGTGCTAATTTAACACTCGCGATCACTGCGTTCTGAAAAAAATAAACTTACCGTATGCTGCTTTCGGCGTTTCGCGCCCCTACGCGGCAAGACCGAAAAAGTGTACACTCTCTTTTGACTGTCCTGACAATAATTGAAGGCGCACGTATTTAAATTTGGTATCGCTGTGTTCGCAATAAAATTGTCTATAAGAACATGCCTATAAAATGCCGCCAAAGCATAAGGACTTATCAACACCAAATAAAAAAAACTATTCAGATCACTCGCAGAGAGCGCCAAAGAGCAACAAAATGTTTCCACTCTCTTAATGGTTGCGAAGCCTACAGATGTCCTACATCGCTAATTGTGGTATCATTGAAATCGCAATAGAATTCTCTACACGGACATATGCATATAAATATAAATTCAATGTCGTAGCCCACCCAAAACAGTGTGGGAAGTGGCCGAAGTGTTACCCGCTGCGGCATATCGGCGAAACTCGCTTTGAAAAGTGTATATTCAATTCATTGTCCTGACATTATTTTTCGATGTATGTATTTCATTTTTGCTCCAATGTGTTCGCAATAGAATGTTCTATAAGAACATGAGTATTAAAGGTCACATAAGGATGCGTTCGACCGGCAACATATATATAAACTACGTCGATTATACTCGTAGTGTCAATAATACAATTGTTTTACCACGATGATTCACTGCCACGCCGTTCTCTTTAATAAGCTGTTCGACTATTAGAAAAAACGTAAATTTCATGGCAAACATTTGTAAACTATTCCCAAGTTGATCGGATAATAAATGGAATTTATACAAATATTTTTTCGCCGGACTACACGCGTAGTCTGTTATGCGGAAACGTAAGAAAATTTGGTGACGACCCTAGAAATCATCAAATGCGCGAAGTTGGTAAATTCAGGGTCCGTATATTTTTTTCTTTTTCAGAATGGTAAGTTGGAAGACTGGCAGGAGAAGCAGCCGACGTTGCTGGAGCGAGCGGTGAGGGTGCTGAATAGCCTAACATCGCTCCTGCGGCTGAAGTCCCTCCGTCAGAGAACCCTCATAATCTTCTTTTGTTGGTTCACCGCCGCTATGGTTTACTACGGCATCTCCCTTAACGCCCCCACCCACAGGTGCGCCACCTTACCAACGCCCCATACCTCCTGCTGGTGTGAGAACCGGGTGTTGAGACAGTCAAGTAATGAATCTCAAAGGGATAGCGTAGCTTAGGCTATTTCTACCCGACCCCCCTTTCCTTCTAATAAAGTTAATGTGCGCGTTACCTTAATGAGTGTGGGGGAGAATACGCACAAGATAACATGACTGGAGAAAAGGGCTTCGTAGGGGGAGGGTTTAATACGTAAGCTGAGGCACTGTGAGCAGTGGATTGAATTACTAAAGGGTGGTGGGAGCGAAATGGGTTGTGGTGTAAGTAGGTGTGAAGGGGAAAAAGTTGTTACGGAGTGAGATACAAAGGGATTGAGAATTGTTTGTAGATCGGAAAACTGCGGGGAATAGTCAGCGTATGTGATTGGTGTTAGTGGTTTTGCCAGAATGTGCAAATTATTCACCGAAAACGTGTAAACTCCACTCATTATACTATCATGCATATAAATAAATGATAAAGTAAATACAGTAATTAAGTTTACTTCTATTTTTCGTTAAATTTATTCATTTAAAATGGTGTCGAACAGTCTTCAAAGTTTGGGCCTTCCTTTGATTACTAACTTATCTTAAATAACTAGTTATTGAATACATTTTTTTCTATCCAGACTATTGGTTATGTTATCAATTAATGATCACTTGAATCCCATCTTATCCCCTATCAGCATATGCTAACCTGTAGCCATCTCCTCAGTACGGACACCTACATGTACATCTTCCTGGGGGGAGTGTTGGAGGTACCCTCCTACCTCCTGCTGTGGCCTACCATCGTCTTCCTGGGCAGGATCAAGCCCCTCACCTTCCTCTACTTGTTTAGCGCCATCGTCATTCTTACTCATGTCCATGTTCATTATCTTCATCCCTCAGAGTAAGCAATGCATTCTTGGTATGCACTTAGGGTAGGTATTGACCCCTTGATGTGACGTCTAGGGGTCACTTTATTGTTTATATGTTGCTTTGGGTATGAATGGCAGTCTCCCTATCTTTGTGTATAACAGGATGTCATGTCAATTTTTGTCCAGCGTTACAGGTCAGACGCTATGGGCTAGCCGCGCCAAACTTTTCAAGAGTGACTGATAGGTATCTTGAGGGGGGGGGGGATTCTACCTCTATGCCCCCAGTGAAGGAGAATGGACCCAGTGAAGTTGGTAAAGATGAACTGTTCGTAGCAGAGTCCACAGACTTCTATAATTTACTTATTATATTATTCAGAGACTTAGACGGGTAAAGCCATCGTGGTCAGCAGGGGCATCGCTCCATTAAAAAAAATTGATTTCAATCAGATTTTTTTACGTAATGTACTTTATAAGTCTTGCAGTAATATATTATTTTTCAGTGAGTTTAATTTATAATTGTTGAAGTTTGTTGTGGATGAATCTTTAGAATTCTAAGGATTCTTTAACAGTTATTTGCATTCACACTAATATTGTTAACTCGATATTTGTTAATGTAGAGTCCAGTTACTCTTGTAATACGCTACAGTTGAGTCAACACCAGAGCCACTGATACAGTTCATATCTGACTTGTACAGCTAGAGAGAGTGCGTCCGATCTCGCCCACACACACATGTAAACAAACCAGAACATGGGTAACGTCAGTGCCAGTCAGGTTGTTACCCCCCATCGACCGAAGAGTTGTGAGATAGGGTGAAAGTGTTATGTTGCAAGTAATGTGTCACCAGGTCAGTGACCCTGCCCAACCACTTGGGCTGGACGGTAGAGCGACGGTCTCGCTTCGTGCAGATCGGCTCTCAATCCCCGACCGTCCACAAGTGGTTGGGCACCATTCCCTTCCTCTCTGTCCCATCCCAAATCCTTATCCTGACCCTTTTAAAGTCGTAATGGCTTGGCGCTTTCCCCCTAATCCTTCCCTGCTATCAGTTACTGAGTGCTTCCTCTGCAGCACCGCTGGGAGTGATGCTGCTGGTGTCGTTGAGCGGCAAGATGGCCATCACTGCGGCGTTCCACTTGATATGGGTGGTGACCGCTGAGCTCTTCCCCACACAGTACCGCTCCCTCGCCGTCGGCCACGCTAGCGTCGTCGCCAGGATCGGCAGTATCCTCTCCCCGTATATCAACGACATCCTGGTAACGCCTGTTGTTAAGACTTGTTTGATCACTAACGGTGTAGCCTCATCTTGGTAGCCTCATTCTGGTAGCCTCATTCTGGTAGCCTCATCTTGGTAGCCTCATCTTGGTAGCCTCATCTTGGTAGCCTCATCCTGGTAGCCTCATCCTGGTAGACTATTGTATTAGATTGGATATCGTCTAATAGATATACTGAAGTTTTCTGGTAATTTATTAGGGATACATTTTGCGGCTTCATTGTTGATAATGTAGCCATGTGTTGTATTATAGTAAAATATTTAGGATTTTATAGCTAAATGATAATCTGGTAGATTATTTTGTACGTTTAACAGCGCTTACTTTATGGTTTTGTAGTATTAGCATACCATTTAACCAATTGCTACATTGTCGTAGTGTGGCATTTTTATCACTGTGGTGTCTTAAGGTTTAATTACATTGGTTTTATTTGGGTATCGTAGATATATCAAAGATATATTAAGGTATATCGTTGCCTTTTGTCTAAATGATGTTCTGGAGAAACACATCGCTCTGTATGGCTGAGTAACAATGGATACTTTTACATCAATAACAGTGTTGTGGAACCTTGTAGACACTGTGACATTTCATAGGGTAACCAACGACTTACTGGCTTCAATAGTTTGAATGAGAATGACAGTGAATATAAGTAATTGAGAGAATGAATGAGACTGGCAGATTGAGAAACGCTGGGAATGAGAGAGGAGTGAAGGCCAGCAGGAACACCTTGAAATCATTATTAATCCCTGTGGGGGACACTTTGCAGGGAATGTTGGTAGTGTGGGCGCCCGCCATGGTCTTCGGGTTGATGTCCCTGGTCGCCGGCGGCCTCTGCCTACTGCTGCCGGAGAGTAAGGGACGCCACCTGCCGGAGGGCGACCACTTGGAGCATTCACTACCTGGAGATAAAGAAGAGGCTCCCACGGGATCGTTTTCTGAAATAAAAACAGCATAATTGAACAGCTAACGCTGCCTGTCTCCCCGGGAGACAGAACAATATCCAAAATTCGAATATCATGGTTGATTGTTTCTGAGAGGGACGGACAGGGGTAACTGCTTCTGAAAACTGCTTTGTTACCTGTGGTCAAAGTGCCAGGATGCGCACCACACCTGGAGCATGTACCTTACTCATCAACAGTACATCTCGTCGAAGCAAATAATTATGTTATAAAGATCGATCGTCCTCGATGAGTTTTACTTTTACCTGCCCCTGGTAGATTGGTAACATGTGCGCGTTGTTCATCTCGAATCTCTGTTCGAGACTCGCACAAAACAACTTGATGAAGTTTCAGCCCGTCCTCCAAACAAAGATCCAAAAGTGATTCCATGCACCCGCCAATCCCCCTGTTTATGAATGAAAAACGATTTACACACGACTCGCAACTCATTTCGTTCGAACACTTCCGGAACAAATGCTTCACTGACGAATTTTGTTCGAATCACAACGCTATAAATGCTTCATCCACGTACTACAAATACAAATAATCGCCAACAGAACCCAACAACCTAACCTAACCTAACCTATGCCTATATATGCACAATATGCTAATATATCATAATATTAATTTATATTTGAGAAAATTCCTGTTTTGAATGAACAGCATGTTAAAATTTATGAATGCGTCTGTGGGGTCGACCGCTGGTTGTAATGGACTTGAGTCGAGGACGGGTTGTGAAGTTTATAGATATCGCTTTACCTTCATAAAGTATTTCTTCCAAAACAATGACAATCTGGATAAAAGAAAAATAAAGTTTATGGGGGGGGGGGTTCAAAGAGCTGTTAATAGAATGAGTGCTCTTGTCAGTAGTAACGTGTACTTTTGTCAGGGTCGTGTCTGTGAAAGTAATTTAAAAAATATACAGTAATAAGGCAGAAGAGAAAAGGTTTCTACAAAAACATCTAGAGTTTCTCTATTAGCTCTAGTAGTGTGAGAATAAAGACGGAAGACCTCAGCATTGAAGTGTACTGAAAAGTTAGATATAATAGCATTCACTGAAACATGGTTGAGTATCGACTCTGAGCCTACTGTACTGGGAAAATACCATATCCAGGGATATACGGTATGAAAGGTGTGGCTGTTCTCTGTGAAAGAGGCTCAAATTGCAGCAAAAGAGATCAGATCAATGACACAGGAGCAATGTAGGTTGAAGTGAATGAGAGGAAGCAAAAGTACATGGCATTAAGATAATGTGTATGTGCAACAATACACACATGTACATAAATATTTATTGATTTAGATACATAAAAGAAGGTACATTGGGGGTCAAGAGAGAAAAGTTTAAGTTGAAATTACAGTCTTGTAAAGCCACTAGCACGCATAGCGTTTCGGGCATATACATCCATGTACACAAGTACATATACATATCAATAATCTTTTTATATCGCAAGTAATTCAACAAGAGGTTAGCGACGGTCTCGCTTCATGCAGGTCGGTGTTCAATCTCCGACCGTCCAAGTGGTTGGACACCATTCCTTCTCCCTGTCCCATCCCAAATACTTATCCTGACTCCTTCCCAGTGCTACATAGTCGTAACGACTTGGTGCTTTCCCCTGGTAACTCTTCCCTTCACAACTGTTTACAGGGCACTTTACATCTATGGTGAGTCAGTCACTAGTCTTGCTCCACACCCACCCAACTGGGCGGCAGTTTTACAGTCCTGTGCAGGCTGCACCTACAGTAAGCAAATGTTGGATATTTTGCTAAGATTCCTGGCGGTACATCATTATGAATGAGGTACTTGCATATTTATTGGACTCCATTGATGGTGTTAGCTCTGAATTCCGCAATTTTTTTTCACATTTCATTATATAATGACGCAAGGTATGCAAGTGGTTCTGCTGACTGAGTTTACATTTAGTCAAGTCTACATCAACAGATGTTAAAAGCTCCCAGAGGTACTTGTAGCCGAGCCTAAGCCTAGCAGTGATAACATCTAGAAGTCTGCTAACCTCATTGGATGACCCATGGACGAGGGGTTCTTCCTGCATAATAGAATGATGATAGATGGGATAACTGCTGTGAATTTCACTTTGCCTCGAGTCTACAAGATTTTGTTGATGTTCCCGGAATATTACTGCCCCTCAGGCTGCTCAGTCCAAGATGGTAATCAATTCCCTCTTTACGAGTAAAAGTTTTGGCTTGCACATCAGTTCTATCATGCATTCGGAGACCAACATGGGAAGGAATCCACAGGTTCTACATAGAGGTAGAACAGAGCCCGTGTGCATGGGGGAATTTTGTGAAACACTGATTGGGCTACGGAGAAACTTCAGGATCCTGCAATTTTTTTTTTACCATGTTGTGGTACAGTTGACTAATGCACATCTGGGAACATCCCGTTAGTAGGTTCGAACCCTCATCACGGCCCTGGTGGATGGACTCTGGAGTGAGCGGTACTCAAATAAATAAAATACAAATAAACACAAATAAATGGTTACATTTATTAAACAGTTTACAAGCATGAAAACTTCCCAATCACCTGTTGTTATTGTTATAAACAGCCTCCTGGTGCTTCGGAGCTCATTAACTGTTTAATAATTGGAAACAAAGCCGCCAAAAATTGAGAAAAGATGTACAGGTTCGTAAGTGTTTGCGTAAGTGCTTTCGTGAATCTGGCCCTAGGGTATCAGAACGTTGTTGTGTGTACAATATGAACTACGCTATATAAACTGAACTTACTGAAGTAACAAAATTCATTCCCCGGCCATATCTTGACCAAAAAAAATCCTGCATCACTATATAATAATATAACAATAATAATTTATTGACAAGAAAGCACAATGGTTGGTGAGATTACATTAGAGTGATATTTTTACATTCTTGAAATCCACTAACACGCATTTTTTTTAATTGGCAAAATTAGGTATACACAGCAATGTGCTGCTACCCTATTCAATATGAGAAATTACACAGTGTAGATAAAGAACTGGCTGTAGGTCAATAATAGCTGTAAGCTATTATTCCCATTTCACAGGCTGGTTAGTCATACAGTGGAATTAGGGGAAGATAATACCTGCCTTAATACAAAAACAAATCAACTCTGACTAAAAATTGGTGAAAACATAAAATGTAAGGTTGATCTATTAGCCCCCACTAGCAAAATCTGGGTACAGCACAAGAATATCTTCGAATATTCCTGAGTGTATGAAGCCTCCGTATTGTATTTACAGTCTCGAGTGAGTATTTACGAGTGTATTTACAGTCTCCGTGGTGTAGTGGTAAGACACTCGCCTGGCGTTCCGCGAGCGCTATGTCATGGGTTCGTATCCTGACCGGGGAGGATTTACTGGGCGCAAATCCTTAACTGTAGCCTCTGTTTAACTCAACAGTAAAATGTGTACTTGGATGTAACAACGATTCTTCGCGGCGGGGATCGTATTCCAGGGACCTGCCCGAAACGCTACGCGTACTAGTGGCTGTACAAGAATGTAACAACTCTTGTATATATCTCAAAAAAAAAAAAAAAAAAAAAAGCAATTACAGAGGTCAAAGTACCTCATATCATTAGGTCTAAAGTCACTTATAACAGATGTGTGTATATGTATGTATTAACACGATGTACTGAACGGAGTGAGAATAGCTTGAGCTACCTCATCCCTTTGTGTGTATTTTACCTCAATAAACTTATTTCAATTTCAATTTCAATTTCACTTATAACAAGACAATCACAGATAACACGCATAGCGTTTATTATAAAATTGTGTTGTAATAGAGATGATGGTGGGGAATAACAGTGTTCCATAACATCAGAGAGATATGCGTAATAAACTCGCCGAACTTTGAGGCAAAAATCTAAATGTTTAAAATATGCATAAGCTGCTATAGTGACCCTGAAATTTCTCGGCAAATGTGTTTCATTTTCTCTAACATCGACACGTTTCCTCTTTTAAAACAAAGTAAATAAAACCAATTTTTGCATTTAAAATTCATATTTTCACATTCAGCATATTTATATAAATAGTGAAAAGCTTTCCAAAAGTAATCATGATCTTTATTTCATACATATATGCGTTAAACTACCCCATTCCTATAATTTCATGATTATTGCATAGAGACCGATCTTGAATGTTAAGATTAATTATTTTTATTTGATATGGAAAAAATTATGGTATTACAATTTGAAATGAATGTAATAGCTAAAGTATGGATTAGCAAATTGTGAAGCATATAATGTAGGGAAGGAGGTCATTGTTGGAACCCGCAGCCGCTACTCCGTCCATTTCTTCACTGGTCAGAGGCAAGATGTACAGGTGTGGCCGCCTCGTTTCAAGAATTTCTCAGCCTACCTCAAGGACTGTCGAGCATGTCAAAGCTCGCGGTATTAACAGATGTGAGTGTTGTGTTAATATTGTATCGGTGGTTTCTGGATTTGGGTCTTAAATTGTTTTAATTCCCTCTAAAGTATGGCGAACAACCGGCATGGGAGGAATAAGTCAGGCTGATTTTCGCACACTAGAATGATTTGTTCATAAAATCGTATTTAAAGTAAACATGATTTCACATTCTTCTATGGGAAGAAGGCTGTTAGGTCTGGTTAGAATTTCCCTGGCCAATGATTCCCCGACACCCCCCCCCCCCCCAAATTGTTAAGTTTCTGTACAACCTACATTGTTGTTATAGATTCAGCTACTCTGAACAAGTTCCAAGTAGCACGGGCTATAGTGAGCCCGTAACTGACCTGGCACAGGAGCGGGGCAAGTAGCAAGGGCTATGGTGAGCCCGTAGTGGACTTACCTGGCACAGGAGCGGTGCCGTCGGCCCGACCTACATTGTAGAAAAACAAGATTACTGCTTCTAAGCCTATAGATCTACAGCGACAATAATTCTCCAGAGCCTTTAGGTAATACAAAATCACTTGCGCCGTGTGAAGCGTAAGTGGCGTACTGCATTCATGCTATCTACGCCTGCAAGGGAGAAACAGTCTCCGTGGTGTAGTGGTAAGACACTCGCCTGGCATTCTGCGAGCGCTTTGTCATGGGTTCGTATCCTGGCCGGGGAGGATTTACTGGGCACAAATCCTTAACTGTAGCCTCTGTTTAACTCAACAGTAAAATGAGTACTTGGTTATAAAAACGATTCTTTGCGGCGGGGATCGTATTCCAGGGACCTGCCTGAAACGCTACGCGTACTAGTGGCTGTTCAAGAATGTAACAACTCTTGTATATATCTATAAAAAAAAAAAAAAAGAAAAAAAAAATAACAGCCTCAAGTCTACCTACCAAGAGAGAGAGAGAGAGAGAACATGTATGCCAACTGTGTCATACTGCATCACTGCACACATGCTGTATTAATCTCACAAGATTACGGGCTCACCATAGCCCGTGCTACATGGACACTTCGTTCTGAGTAGTTAAATCTAAAACATCTCACAAGAGAGCAAGCAAAAGCGAGGAGGAGAATGGGGGCAACCCATTCTCCCCGACCCCAGCAACTCTTGTCAGCGCTGAGGTGGTGAAGAGAAATTTAAATTAATGTGCTTTCATCTGTGGACCTTTCACCTTGTTCCAGCCGTCTACCACTGTTTGCATAAGAGAACTTTCTAATATTTTTTTTCTGTATCTTTGTTTCCTTAGCTTGAATCCGTACATTCGTGTTCTTCAGTTTGCAGTTTTAAAGAACTCCTCTGTCAATTTTGTAGATTCCTGTTACCGTTTTGTACGTTTTTGTTGAAGATTAATCCACAACAAGAGGTGGCACAGGCCATGAATTACCCGTATGTGGTAGATTTTTTGAGTGAATGTGAGCTTTGGCCTTGTAACATCTTGAAGTGTCTCTTGGTCTCTCATTGTACGTATTAATCATAATCTTCTGTTTTTATCTTCCAGAAAGTACATATATAGAAGATGAGTTACAAACATGTTGGATTTATAGATAGAGCTAGTACAGGTATATACAATACCTACAGCCACTAATACGCACAGCATTTTGGGCATCTGGGCAAGTTGTCAGCATGTATCACAGTAATTTATGTCGGCTTCTTTGTAGCCAATTTCTTTTATAATTATGCAATGGTAACTAATATCATTATGACCTTTTCAGTACGCTCTGATAGAGGGCATGCAAACCTGCCCAAACAAAAGCAGACAACTATGAATGACTTGCCACAACCACAAGGATCTTGGTCAAAGACAAATGAACGTCGTCAGAGGAAAAATAACTTGCAACTTGCAGTGGGCCTTGGCGTAGCTGGATTTACACTTTTTGTAGTGAGTATGAGTTTTGCATGACATTTTACCTTGAGAATGGTTTAGGTAAGGTAAAGCTGCTGGTCCTTAGCCATTTTTAAATTACTTTTGTTTGTAAGTGAAATAAGACCAGCCTTGAATGTAATGAAATGCCTCGTTCTGGTTGGGCCTTGGTGGCTTTCTATAGCCAGCCACACTGAGATAGCTTCACACACATGATTCATATCAGCCCCAGGAATCCATTACCAGAGCCAGAATTGGCACCCCTAACAGACACACAGGGAGCAAGGGGATTGTTACGATCACTCTGACAATGAGACCTCCAAAAAGTATACAAAGCAAAACACAATCGTTAAGTTAACGGAAAAGAAGTGAAGCAGTAATTGATTCCACACACCATCCAGCCAGTACTGTAATCAGTTTGAACCCCTTAGTTGCAGCTAACATAAATAGGTGGCAGCACCACTGGGAACTCTCCCCATGTCAACACTCCTCTGTTCAGGGCCTAGAGCAACAAACACTTAGTAGTGGAGAGAGACCGGGAAGCCACTGAAGCTCAACTCGAAAGAGGCATTTCATTACATTCAATGCTGGTTTTCTGAAGGTGCCAATGGTGGCTCATTGTAACTAGCTAACTATGCAGAAGGAAGACCAGGATTTTTGAGGAAGGAGAGCGGTGCTTACATCCTTGAAGATGAGAGACCAAGATGGGAAACCTGTCACGAAGCACCACATGGGCAGGTGGGGTGGTGGGAGTTGCCGTGAATATATTTATACCAATTTATTTCAGTGTCAGATTTATTTTTCACTGGTTTTTACAGTTATATTATGTAATTTGAGAAATTTGTATAAAATATACACATACATTCACGTCACTAATGCGCACACAATATTATATTCTTTTGATAAAACTTGCTATTATTGCACTGTATACACATTTAGTATATAACTATTGTATCTATACCTCACAATATAATATTAGAACAATAAAACTGACGTATGTACTGTTTTTGCCGTTATGACATTGTATTCACACATTACATACAATATAACTATGGTTATATACCCTTACAACCCACTAAGCAGTTCTGGTGATTGCAATAATATTTTAACCAATAATTTATGAACAGCATAGCCCAACATGCTTGCCAGTTGCAGACAGCGCTTGAGAAAGCAAAGTGTCATCCAATATACTATGCACATCGATAACTCTTGCCAAAACACTCCTATTATCTAAATCCTGAAAATGAATCATTTTATACGTGTTCATTTTCTAAAGGAACATGGATCCCATTGCATGATCCAGAGAGGTGTCAAACCACAGCCGTGTGCTGTGGCCGTCTGCCTTGTTTGTGAAAGGGTGTCGCCAGCATCAGATTCACTTATATCTGAACCTTGTACATAAATGTCACTATCATCAATATATAATTGCATATACAGTACTGTGTTTATTTCATCATTAAGTGATACTGTCTACATGAGCTCTGTGGCAGTGTTGAGAGCTGCTGCTGCTGTAAGTTGGTTGCTGTGTCCATATTGAGGCCCTCACACCTAGGTGGGGTGTGCATGATTTTTTCCAAGATGGTATCTGTTTACTGGAGACCTGAGGAAGTGGATGTGGGCTCTGTGTATCTGCAGGAGTTTTAAATTTTAAGCTAGACCTAAAATCAACCATGGTTGACATGTGCACCCCCGATAAATTAACTCTGGTTGATATGCACTGTTGAAGGGTTTAATGAATACTGCTGTAATTTCATTATTATATGAACTTGTTGCATTCATTAATGTTATGTCATATCTGCCTTGTACTTGTAATTTTATGACAAAGCCTTTCATGTGTGTCATAAATTCTTAGAATTATGCTACATCAGTTAACTGAAGTGCTGATGTTTCAAATATCTGCATTAGGCCTTGGGGTCGAAGTGTCGCCATTCATTCATTCCATCAGGTAACTTAATCATAGCTGTAATCTCATTTTTGTTATAATGTCATAACTACATTGGTATATTTTAAACTATATTGGTATGTTTTAAGTAATTATTAGGATCTTGCATCTTGGAAGGAGTTTTATAGTAATTACTGTGTCCATTAAGCCTGTGCAGTGGCCTTGGGAAAATGCAACAGTATGCATATTTTTATTATTTTTTCAGGCAAAACAAAGTGGGTTGATAACATTTAACATGGGTCCAGGCAAACCAAAGATTACGCTGGAAAGTCTGGCAGAGGTTAGCGAGAAGCAGCAGTCTGCTCCTGTTGAGGAAGCTCCTCTCATTGAGGAACCTCTTGCAGAAGCTGCTGCTGTTAAAGAGTCCTCATCAGAAACTGCTGCTGAATTACCACCTGCTCCAAGTAAAGGTAATGGGAGTTGATTTTTCATATAGCTTCATGTTCAGCCAATCTCGGATTCCACGTTGTGGATCATAGGAATATTTTACGTTGGCTTTATAAATTTGAATGCCTGTGTTTGTTCGAGGATGGATGGCAGGTGCTTGGAGCTAGCCTCGCCTAATTTTGCACCCTGATTTATGTGGGGTATGTGCCCAACATGTTGGGTCAGGGTTGAAACAATTCGCGTGAGAACAGCATGTCGCATACTCATCCCCATGATGATTTTGGCACTGGGTCCTGCTCCTGTCTGGCTAAATAACTAATAGAAACCAAATACAAAACATTAAACATTGATCTCGAAAATTAGTAGAAATTTTCTACCCGTACTTTTCTTGTAATTGGCCGAAATGTGTTGGTGAATCAACACCAGCCCATCTTCATCAATACACATCTCAAGTTGTCAGGCTACACCCACTGCACGCTCTTATCTTCCCCAAGCTCTCCTGAGCTGCTCAATGCAGCTTATGTCCATGCGGCCTACAGAGACTTTGTGTATTCACCTAGTTGTGCTTGCTGGGGTTGAGCTCTGCTGTTTCGGCCCGTCTCTGTCAATCAGCGATCATTATTTTTTTTTTAATGTAATATACTGCATATGTATGTATTTAAATGATTCTGTCAATCTGTGTATATCTTTATATTGTCTACAATTACCTTGACTTTCACGTTTCACAATCACGCATACAAATTTTTATCCCACCACTGGTGACACGTGACACAATTATAGGATGCACCGATACTCTTCAGTTCTTATGTTTATATACTTAGTGACTGGAAGGAGACATTTAGCTGCTTGATTTCTTTGACATGAAACAGTTTGGCTTGTTGCTTGTGTATATTTTGTATAGAAAATTATAAATATTATATTGACCTAGTGTGTGTGCTTCCATCAGTTATAATCTTTTACATATCAAATTCCACAGCAGCTGTAGAGTCGGAACAAGTTAAAGAAGCTGATACTGCTGCAGAAAACTTAGAAGTAGTCAAAGAAGTAGTCAAACCTGTTGCTGTGTCTCCACCCGCTAAAGAGATGACTGGTGAGTCTCTTGCTGATTTACCCTTTGGTAAATAGATGGTGGTAGATGCTGTGACCTATAATGTAACGGATGATTCTTTGACAATAGAGGGCTCTGTTGTCAAACCTGTGGCTAGTAAATTATTTAAGGCTGTCAATTGAATCTATAGGCTGTCAAATCTGTGAGTTTACATACACTGGAACCTGTGGCTATAGATACTGAATCTTCAGCTGCATAACTTGTACCCATTGAAGGGATATAATCTTAAGGGGGGTCAATCATTTCAGAGTTGTTTCCAATAGTTAGTCTTTTTATATTAAAGCCTAGATTATTAGCTACATTTTTGTCTTTATTTAAAAGAAATTGGTCAACTCTAGGTATTTAGATTTTTTAGCCTTAAGGAAATCTTGCAATAATGGCAAGTTGCCAATTAGTATGTATGATCACGTGGCCTGAGGAATCGTCAGTTGCCATGTTTTGAGAATGTCGCAAGGCAGATGTGACCAGCTTTCAAGTCAGTTTTAGTGAGGACCTTGGAGCTGTGGAGAAGTCCTCAGTGGTAGGACTTGAGAGAGGAGATTCCTCAGATATATATATTTTTTCTATGAAACAAAAAAAATTGTCAGATCAGTTAAATAGATGTCATTGGAAAGTACAGTATTCACAAAGTAATACTGTATATATATATAACAGAATATTGTTTAGGATTTGTGACCCTGTAGTATAAATTTACTCTGGAGTTATATTTGTGAGCTAGCATCTTTTTTTTTTTTTTTTTTTTTTTTTTTTTTTTTAAGAAATGTAAAATATTTGTTGTGGGTTTATTAATAAAAATCTAAACTTTTTAGTAACTGTGAACCATATTTATTTACAGTATATAGTAGAACACACATGCTGTGAACAGCCATTGAAAGTGTAACAAAGTAGAGTACAATCTTTATTCAAGAAACTATATAAGACCTACCTCAATTCATTGCAACCAGGGATGCCTCCATGATGTATTTTCTACGCCCTATGGGCTGATTTCACTTGGCAAAATTTTAATTTCAACCTATAATAAACAACTACCAAATGAACATATCTGCAAAAGAACGTAACCTGCATCTAGTTTATTTCTCAAGTTCTCTGCTTCAAAACTTTTTCAAACGCTAACAAGGCCATATCAGAGTGAACAAAAACTTTGCCAATTTGGAATAAAAACAAACCATAGAATTTGGTTTTAAATTTCCTTTCCCCATGGCTCCAACTGTTTCTTGTAATATTGAGTCCATCTTCTACAAAATTCATAAACTGTGATTGGAGCCATATTAATACAGTAGTTAATATTCATACCCAGATATTTTTTTATGCTCTAAGGGCTGATTTCACCTGAGCAAAATTTTAATTTCAGTGTCATATGAGGGCCGAGTACAAGACAACCTGTCTAAAGATATTTAACTATATCTAGCATTTTTCCAATACCCTGGTCTTGAAACCTTACTTTCAAAGGAAAAAGGACCCGTATTAGTAAACAAAAGCCAGGGAATCTCAAAATTAAAATGAATCATAGAATTTGGTTTTATATGGGCTCAGTGCCTTTCCCAGGGCCCCATATTATTTTCAGTAATGTTGCATGCATCTACAAAAATTTTTTTAAATGTGATTGGAGCCATATTAAGAGTTAATATTCGCCCAACAAAATCATTTCTAAAATGCCTAACAATAAATATCCCAATGCCTAACTGGACACTTGCTGAATCGAAGTTCCATTGTACTGTTTGATCCATTTTTCTCTCCCCCCACATTCCTTTCTCTTCCCAATCTTAAATACCTCTTTGAATTAATACAAGAGCCTGTACTCCCTGTAGGTGATTTTAACTGTCGGCATGCCCTCTGGGACAATGGTCCGACAAATTTGAAGCCATCTTCTAGAACCACTCATTTGCTCTACTTCATTCTTCTGAATTCCAGCGAGCAATCTCATGTTGACTTGCACACTTGCACTTTTTCCTATATTGACCTTTCTCTTTGATCCTCCATTTATATAGCCCTGACATGGAAGGTCCTCGCCAACCTCCATAACGAGGACCATTTCTCCATTCTCGTAAACTTCTACTTTCTGCCCTCCTCTCTCTTTTTCCTTGTTGGAAATTTTATAAGGCAGACAGGAATCTTTTTCACTTTTCAAGATGTCCTGAATTTCAGGATCATATGTCTTGTCCCTCGATAAATTTTTGGGGGAATCCGATGTCTTTGATATCACTCGTGTTGTATCTTTTTGTTCTTGTATTGGCATCCCAAGTGATATTTAGCACCTTTTGAACATCTAGCAATACTGATGGTGCTACATTACATAGTCTTCCCAGCTTGGTGCCTTCTTTTGATAATTACTTCAGTTGTGGTCAATGGCTCCAATTCTGTCATTTCGTTGTTGTGCTAGATGATCATAGTTCCCCATGTTCTACATGGGGAACTATGTAGAACATACATAGAATGTTCTACGTAAATGTAGAACATTTACGTTATTCAGAAAATAACGTAAAAAAAGGCCTTCCTGGTAAGTATTGTATTAAGAATATTGTACAAGGCACAAGTGTTCCTGTCCAGTTAAGGCCAGCGTTAAGCATCGGGGAGCTACTGAGGTGTGACCCCAAAAAGGAGCATTTCATTACTCACCAGCTAATATTTCTTTAAAAATAGTTTCCTTCTCTAATGAGATTTGTTTGTTTAGTACATTATTAGTTTTCAGGATATTAATAGCTAAAGCCGTCAATAACCAGAAAATTAATCTAAATAGATGACATTTTTGTACTAATCTTATTTGTGCTGTCATTGTTCATAGTTTAAGATTGCAACAATGGGTGACATTTTTATGTATTTTCCTGGAGATTTTAATATTAAAATATTTTAGTAAATTTTAATAGATGCTTGGTTTTTACAACTGGAAATTCAAATCTTAGATGTGAGTTCTTAAAATTCTCAAGCATATTTTAAAACATAAAGAATGTTCACCATATTATTCTGACATTCTTGTCAAAATTGCCTCACTAGTACTTAAAAGTGAACCTACATAGGTGAGAATCCCAGTGTTACTAGACGAAACATCAATATCGGAGCAGTTTCAGGAATTTGACATGCTTGAATCATCACCTGCAGTTGACGATGTTCCTGTGGTAGCAGTGTCTGTGGTTGAGCTGACACAAGCCTCAGTTGAAGCTGGATTGGTCAAGAAGGATAATGATGGTGTTACTGAAAATGTAGATTTGATAGCTCCTGTAGTTGAATCAAAGCTTTCGCTTGAGCCATGTGTAGTTGAGCCAGAACCTGTGGTTGAGCCATGTGTAACTGAACCAAAACCTGTGGTTGAGCCATGTGTAGCTGAACCAGAACCTGTGGTTGAGCCATGTGTAGCTGAACCAGAACCTGTGGTTGAGCCATGTGTAGCTGAACCAGAACCTGTGGTCGAGCCATCTGTAGCTGAACCAGAACCTGTGGTTGAGCCAGTTGTAATTAAGCCAGAACCTGTCGCCAAGACAAATTCCGCAACTGAACCAGTAGTTGTAGCTGCTTCGGCATCTGTATCACATGACAGTGTGGGATCTGAAATAGTTGAGAATGTTGCAGCACATTCACACAAGCTTGAAGGTTGGAAAATTTAATGTTGACTGATAATACTGTAAATTATTTTTACTGCCTGCTCTCCCATTCATAGTCTGTAAACACAGAAATACTTGAAATTCATGAAAACTAAAATACTGGTACTTAAAGGGGGCAAGATGTAAATCATGATGCAACATCACATATCACAATTTTCAAGTTTTATAAAAGTCTCAAAGTACATAAATGCTATTTGCTACTTGGAAGAGCATGACAAACGAAGTTACTTTCTCAATTTGTAGTGGATGCTTTGGTTGTGTTTTGTGTACTTGTTTTGACAGTATTGTGTAGATGTTCTGAAATTACACTGCATGTTGTGGTATTGTCAAGTTTTTTTTATATATATATATATTTTTTTCTCCTAGACGCATGGCATTATAAAACTGAAGAGGAAACAATCTGTATGTAGGGGCTACTGTGTATCTTTAGCAACAAGAGGCTTCGTTGATGGCTTTAGTGTTTAGAACCAAACAATTCAATCTCGCTAGGCTGGTTCAGTATGATCGGGTTATATGTAGTTATCTTAAGGGCATGGCTACAATTCATACCATTATGTTCATAGTCCCATTTGACAATAGTGTCATGGTTCAGTTTCAAATGATAGAAACCGGAAAGTTTTATTTTGAATTAGAACGAGAACCATTATCCGAAAGATCTGTATATGAAAGCATGTAGCATTGATATTAAACATATAAATACTTTGGTGTCATTACTGCCAGTTGATCCACATTGAGGCTTATTATGTTACATATAAACAAAATGTTAATTTATTGAGAGTTCTTGATGTGAGCAGGACAACAACATATGGTATGTGCATCCTTGTTGTATTGCTTATCAAGAAGACTTTTGTTGTGTGTTATGCATTTTTTTACCAATGACTGCATGTCCTATTAAAATATTTAAAGTTTATTAAGCCTAGGGTAAAAGTACACGATGGTGGCCGAGAGACTTGCACACGTCGCCTTGTAGGTACCTCCAGCAAGGTGCTGTGGTAATAAAAAATAATGCTAATTAAAATTGGATTATTTTGGAAACTAAGTTATTCATTCCAATATTTTATAATTAATAAGTAATTTGAGGCACAAGCCATTTTTTGTCCCATTGTTGAATAGTAAATGAAATTATTTTTCCAAAATCTGGCACTTTCTTCCTCTATATACCGAGTTGAAAAGAAGGTACATTTACTTGAACAATATTCCAGGCTTATTAACAAACTTCTTTTTTGTTTGTATCTTTGTGTGTGTGTAAGAGAAAACCATTTGCGTTGCCTGCAGTTTGAACTTGCTAACCTGTCAATAGTAACGAAGGCGCTCAACCGTACAAGCCTGTAAAGCTGCTAAACGATTCTTTAAGCTGGCCAAACTGTACAATAGGCAAACTAAAGTTCAAACTCAAATTTAACTTCAATAAAAGCTGTAAGGGCTAGAAATTTATTAAATTTGATATGAAAATATTTCTCTCGAGGGGTGCCAACTAACTATTCCCCAAGGTGTTCTCTTTTGAGTCATACCAACATATTTCAGTCTTGAAAACCCTTGCATCAAATGGGTTATTATACACCACTGGTGCTGACATCACGCTGTCAATGATGCGTATAAACATTGCCAAGATTGATATAAAGTGATACTGTCTGTATATTATCAAAAACATCAGATGTGAATAATGAGCTGTACCAGTGGTTCAGGCTTTGAGAACACCAATTGCTGTACATAACAATGACTAAACTCTGGAAAGCATCAAGGTTAAACTGATGAGGAACGCTGATAACAAAAAAGTCGATATGGTATATTATTGTCGATTTCCAATTATTGGAGATGTGAAGCTGTTGGGCATTCCTAGATACCCTGGCTGTGACAGGCCTGTGAGGCAATCTTTATTACGTGCTATGAATCTGAGTAAAATATATATAATTTAAATATTAAGTTATATTTATGAGAAAAGAGAAAATAATTCATCATCAGTACTGTACCAGTATTCGCTGGTAACAGAAGCTAGCACAAACTGATTGGACCAGAGCTGATTCCAGAGTTTGACATCTTCCCCTCCTCCCAGATGCAATGCCACAAGCTGACCAGCTCCTGGCTACCTATGTAGTGTTAGGTGGACGGGGGCATTAAGTGGTAGAAAACGATAGGAAATGTGTGTACTATTCGTATCTCAAATCGTGTAAATAAGTTAAAAAGATGCAAAGATATATTAAGTGAATCCGGGAGGCATTAAATATGTCGAAACTAGAATGAAAATAGGCAATATGATCACCTCGCACAAAATTGATAGTTCTACAAAGTCGGTGATATTTGATTAAATCGCTGGATCAGTAACAAGTTGCCATAGATTCAAGCTAAAAATATAGGTGCCAAAAAAGTTCAGTTATTTCTCTTGTAAACAATGGTAAATGGATGGAATAGGATAAGTGCCAATTGCATTATTTGCTGTGTCTTAATGCAGCTGTGTGTTGCTATGAGCACACCATCCGAACTAAATGATGTGCTTGTAGATTATTTGCAGTGTCATTTGGCGTTTCATTGCTAGTTTCACTGTGAACCTTGCAGTTGTCCGTTTTACTTCGCTAATGTTCAGGGGCCAGATTCACGAAAGTACTTGCACAAACACTTACGAACCTATACATCTTTTCTCAATCTTTGGCGGCTTTGTTTCCAATTATTAAACAGTTCATGCTCTCCGAAAAACCAGGAGGCTGTTTATAACAATAACAACAGTTGATTGGCAAGTTTTCATGCTTGTAAACTGTTTAATAAATGTAACCAAAGCCGTCAAAGATTGAGGAAAGATGTACATGTTCGTAAGTACTCGCATAACTGCTTCGTGAATCTGGCCCCTGAACATCAGTATTGCTCTTTATTCAAATCTGATAATGTACACCTAATAAGTGTCACTTGATCTTTATTACTCTCATGTTTACGTACATCACGAGGCAGTGCAATATCATGTGCAAGGGGTTTATAAATACATCTGGACCACAAAGCCACTACCCAAGAATAATGTTTGTAATACTTGGATTGTCCTGGCTTATATATATATTAGTGAAGCAGGTTAAAATACATATTCGAATGTGTTTTTTTTTTTTTTTTTTTTTTTATACTTCGTTTTAAAAATAACGGGAATTTTTTTTTGTGTGTGTGTGTGTGTGTTTAATTACCTAAGTGTAGTTACAGGATGAGAGCTATGCTCATGGTATCCCATCTTCCCAGTACTGTCATATAATACAGTACAGTACTTTGAAATTACTGACGGGTTTGGCCTCCACAACATTTTCAATTAACTTGTTATAACCGTCTACCACTCTGATTGCAAAAGAAAATTTATAATGTTTTTAGACACCTTTGTTTACTTAGCTTGAATCTATGACCTCTTGCTATTGAGGTTCCTGGTTTCAGGAATTCCTCGTTAATTTGGTCAATTCCCATTATTATTTTGTAAGTGGTGATCATATCGCCTCTTTGGTCTATATTCTAGCTTTGGCATACAGTATTTAACACTAGCCTCTCCTCATAACTCTTCTTTTTCAGGTATGGAAGCCATTTTGTAGTATGCCTCTGCATCTTTTCTAGTTTAATAATGTGCTTCTTTAGATATGGGCACCATACAATTGCTGCATATTCTAATTTTGGTCTTGCAAAAGTCACGAACAGTTTCTTTAGTATTTCACCATCCATGTAATTAATGCGATTCTGAAGTTGGTAAGCGCACCACGTGCTCCTCACATAATGTCCTGTGTGTTTCTCTGGTGACATTCTTCTATCCAGAACTACTCCTTAGATCCCTCTTTGTTGGCTCCATAATTCCTTTCCACATAATTTGTAGGTTGTACTCTCCTAATTGTGCTTGCAGAAGTTGAGATTTGGCTCTTTGTTCCTGCCTCTCAACTGTCAACCAGTGTCCAGATTCCTGAGCCTGTTGGGCTCTTGTATCTACATTTGAAACTGTGTATCGAGTCTTCCTCCAGCACATCACTGTCTAGTGCATTCCATTTGTTTACTACTCTCACACATTGGAAAAAGTTTTATAATATCCCCATGGCCCATTTTGGTATAAAGTCCCCCCCACCCTTTGTGTGTACCCTCTTGTGTTAAATAATCTACCCTATCAATTCCTCTGAGAATCTTTGTGTGTGTGTGTGTGTGTGTGTGTGTGTGTGTGTGTATGTATGTGTATATATAAATATATAAGGCTACTTATATTAATTTTTTCTTGCTTCATTAATGCTTTGTAACCTTATTTGTTATTAAAAGTTTTTAGTAACTACCAAGTATTCCATGAAGATTTTGCATTATATTATAAATATGAGTGGTTTTGTTTAATATTGGAGTGCTGTTGATTTGTTGCATTAGTTAAACAGTTGTTAATTTTGATTTATGCTGTAGAGAAAATGCTTCTCTATAATGCTGTAGAGAAATGCAGTTGATAGTAGGCATCATGAAAGGTAATATTATGCCTGTAAGAGCTTTATTAGATACAAAACGGATTTTCTTCTATTTCTCTATACAAATGTTTAGCATTACCCATTCTGAGTTATATTCCCAAATTTAATACCGTGTTATATGTTGTGTTAATCTTGAATTTATTTGCTCTTGGCAGTTAATGTGGCAGGAGTTCCCGAGCACGTGCCGTACCTGATCATCGGCGCTGGCACGTCGTGCGTGGCTGCTTTCAGGGCCATTAAGGCCAGGGATGCCAAGGCTAAGGTTAGCTGTCAAGAAACATGTTTGAATCTTACAAGACTTTGCAGTATATCTAGCCCAAGGAAACTTTATTTTGAAATTTGATAAGCTTACATTTTCTTACAAGTTGTAAAGAAGCTCACTTTGCAAATTTCAGCAAAATTAGATAATATTTAATGCTGCTACCAGACACTTTAGGATAATATACGGTATATAATAAGTATATTTTGGTAGCAGTCTTTCCTGTAGGCATGTATTATTAAATGTGGCTGACAGGTTGAGATCAATTATTCTAGCATGAATCTTCTCTATTTTCATTTCAGTTTTCTTCACTTAAGAAGGAATTTGAAAACTTAACTGTGCAAAGTTAATTTTTTCAATTATATTTGGCCTGACCCTAAGAGTTGCATCATTAGCTCTTTAATCTTTATCTCTAAAACATCTTTAGCTCTAAATATTATTATATATGTGATAAGCAGGCGATGAGTCACAATAACGTGGCTAAAGTATGATGACCAGACCACACACTAGAAGGTGAAGGGACGACGATGTTTCGGTCCGTCCTGGACCATTCTCAAGTCGATTGTGCTTAATCGACTTCAGAATGGTCCAGGACGGACCGAAACGTCGTCGTCCCTTCACCTTCTAGTGTGTGGTCTGGTCATCATATATGTGATAATATTGTATGTTATGGAGATGAATCATACTCGTTACTTCACTGGTAGGTTCTAGTGATATCGGGGGAAGGTGAAAATCCCTACATGAGGCCACCTCTCAGTAAGGAGTTGTGGTACAGCGATGATGCTGAAGCTGCCAAGAAACTTCGCTTCAAGCAGTGGAATGGCAAAGAAAGGAGGTAAGCCAGTATGTGCTTCAAGTGTGTTATGCAAGTAGAATTACAGTGAAATACTTAGGAGATCAAAATTTATGATAATGGTTGCAGATTAAAAGATTTATTCACTGAAAAAGTTTTGTATTACCAATACATATTTTCACATAGGATATTAATAAATCAACCTATACTCATGAACAAAGGCCAAATGCTCTTTAATCCAGCCATCAGACCTCCAGTTTATGAATGAAGAATGCTTTATACAAGACTTGCAATTGATGATCGAACATTTCTCAAAGTACTGTACAGTATTTCACAGATGACCTTTATTCAAACAACATCTCTAAATGCTTCACCCACATAATACAAATTTAAATATTCACCAATATATGACAGTTTAAAAATAAGTTTGTCATATATATATAATGTACAATACATAAAAATGTAAATGTATAAGTGAAGATGGTGGTACATGAGGGCTAAGCAAGTGTGTGTCCACAGGAGTCTGGTGTAGACACAGTGTTTGTATACTCCCTGGTGGTGTAAACTTAGGGGTAGCTATCAAGGTGTAAGCCAGAAGGGTTATCTTGAGGTCATCTTGAGATGATTTCGGGGCTTTAGTGTCTCCGCAGCCCGGTCCTCGACCGGGCCTCCACCCCCAGGAAGCAGCCTGTGACAGCTGACTACAATCCAGGTACCTATTTTACTGCTAGGTAACGGGGGCATAGGGTGAAAGAAACTCTGCCCATTGTTTCTCGCTGGCGCCTGGGATCGAACCCAGGACCACAGGATCACGAGTCCAACGTGCTGTCCGCTCGGCCGGTCGGGGGTGGGTGTATCATTACACTCATTTCATTACATTTATTAATAATATAATCACACTATATTTCTACAAAAAAGGAATATATTCTTGTGATTCTTTCAAGTTGATAATAGAATTAATTCAAAGTTTCATAAAATTCAACAAATAAGCAACTAAGTTTTCCTTATTTTCAGTGTGTATTTCGAGCATGAAGAGTACTATACCCCCGTCAGTGAGTTAGCAGCACGGGAAAATGGTGGCATCTCGATTATAAAAGGTCGCAAGGTTGTCAAGTTGGACGTGCATAAGAAACGTGCCTTTATGGACGATGGAAGTGAAGTCTCGTATGACAAGTGCCTTATTGCTACAGGTATGTTCCAAGTCTTAGAAAGCTAATTTTATTATTGAACAGTTTCATTAAAACCCTGATTACATAGTATATTTTAAAGAAGATTGCTGAACTACTAATCATGTGATTAAAAAATGTGGGAATAATAAGGGAGATTATATTTATTAGTATCCCAAGAAAAGTTTATGCAAGGGTACAACTTGAGAAAGTAGGAGAGAACAGACTGTAATGGGGGAAAAGGGTGGGTTTAGGAAGAGCTGCAGCTATACAGATCAAGAGTCTTTGTGAGACCTTATATACTTTGTTTGCAGTGTATAGGAGTATGGAAGATAAATTAAGAGTAATGAGTGGGAGAAGAGAAGACTATTAGAATATTATCACGATAGTAAGAAATATTAGTATGAGAGTTAAATACAGAGATTATGTACTAACAGCTCTGATACATTGTAGTGATTCTTTGGTATGAAAAGGGGTGTAGACTGTTCAAGAGTATTAGCACTGAAGGTAGGTATATGAAGGCTAGAAAGATTGAAAGTTTTGTTTGGTGATAGCCTCCTGGTGAAACTAATGCTGTGGCCACCCCCTGATGGGTAGCTCCCAGGACGAGGTAATGTTTCAGGGCCTGATAGATGGAAAAGTGATAAAACAGTTTGCAATTTTATTTTGTTTTCATCTGTGTACATTTTTAAGCGAGCAAAAATTTCTTCATACAGGTGGAACGCCTAAGTCCCTGCCAGTACTTGATAATGCTGGAGAAGATGTACAGAAGAACGTAACATTGTTCCGTACTATTAGTGACTTCCAGCGCCTCCATGAAGTGGCTCGGTTAGGAAAGCACATCACTATTGTTGGTGGTGGTTTCCTGGGGTCAGAGCTGGCATGTGCTTTAGGTCATAAATGTAAGTATATGTTGCACTGTATAGGCCTGTGACCACTGGTATATTTTAGGCAATTGACATAAAATGTATATATTTTCTAAAATAAGGTACTATAGGAAGACCTGTTTAAATTGTGCCATAGTATAGCTAATCTTCTTACCTAGTTTGGTTTTTACTTGAATTTTTACGGTAGTAAACCTCGGACATCTCAATATTTAAATTACAAGAAGGTGTGTAAGTTGTCACTAGTGGAAAATTTGAGGGTAGTTGCAGACATGTGGATAGAATGTTTCAAACATTGGGAAATTTTTGTTTAGTGTAAGTCCAAGTATTGGAGAGTATCTCGATTGTCTTGCTTCATTCTTGATCTTTGAACTCTATGTACACACTGTATTCTTTGTTCAACATTGCAAATGACCCACATTTGCCTGGTGAATTCAAGGCCACTCTTGAACTATGTCGCTCTTCTTTGAGTGGGCTGCCTTGGCTACCACTTTCAGGCTCTACCTTGTGGTTTGAATTTGACTCTGGAACTTTTACCATACTTGCTCAGGTGGTTTGCCACTTCCTTCGTATATTCTCCATGTAAATTCTTGCCTTCCTTGTCGATTGGTTGACTTGGGGGCCAGTCACTCAGCATGTATGCTGGCCATGGACTTTGCTTTTCCTGTTTGGTAAACTTCAGCTTTCTTGTGAAGTGACAAAAGTTCCCATTGACTCACTCAGTTATTGACTTAGTTTGAATCAATCTAGGACACCAGAATGGCCCCAACCCACTCTCCCTCCACCTTTTCCTTCAGTTGGCCCTTAAATATTTGGGTGATCATCTCCAGCTGGTGTTAGGCAGATGTTATCTTCCCTGTTGAGATCTCTGTTGATTTCCGTGTTCTGAACTTTTCCCAAGTGGTCTACTCTTTGGCTGTTTAGTTGAAAGTACTTTATCGCTTCTTACATTCAGTACTAAATCGAGATGAAGCATTGTGCCCGAGGAAGATTTTTTTTCCATTTGCTGCTTCCTCGTCTGGTTATTTTGGTGATAATTTCCTTATCCTCTTTCCCTTCCGTTTGCTCAAATTGAACACAGATGGCCCTTAAACCAACCTTTGCTCATTATGCTTCATGAACTTCTTGTTATACTCTTATGATTTTTGCACCCTATTCTCATTACACCACCATATTTGTATTCCCAGATGTGCTGTCTCAGATATCTTCATCAATTGCTCAAGTGCATTCAAACCATATTAAGTTACTTTCATGTCACTCAAGATGGGACTGGGCTGTACATAATGTTTAACTTGCCTATATGTGTGAGTAATGCATATACAGTATGGAATATTTAGCTTTATAGGCTTTGTATGGTACTTTGAAGAATCTTATTTATGTTATTATATAAAAAAAGTGTTTTTAACCACCGCACTGCACACCTGGTTTTGGCAAAAAACTTCATAGTGCAATTGTCAAGGACATATTTTTGTCAGTTTTATAACTGCTCAGGTAAAGTTAGTGTCAAAATGTTTCCAAACTCAGCCATTTTCATTTCAAAACACAAAGAATGATGAAAACATTAAAATATAACCTAATTAAAAAAATAGCACAACTCTCGGAGCATCTTAGTGCACTCTGCACAGTACTCTCAGAGCACCTTAGTGCTCTGCACAGTACTCTCAGAGCACCAACTCTGCACAGTACAGTGGTTAAGAAAGAAGTACTTTCTAATATTTTTTGCGAGACATTTAAGCATAAGATACCTGATACGTATACTGTGTACCGACATTTCTGTTTCACTTTTCGTGTAATTAAACCCTATCTTGTTTCAATTTGGTGTCTCTCCAATATACGTACATACTGCATTTTCAGTTTTCTGTCTATGAAAAAAGTTTACATCATTGTACAAATAAATTGTGACTTTGCTATTATTTGAGGTGAAGTTAATGTGTTACAGAGCACATAGTGAATAGTATGGTAATTGATGAGGATTTTTGGTAACACATCATTACTAGAAATGGAGGAAGACATGGTTACAGAATTAAGCTGAATGTGCAGCAGTTAGGTAGATATCGTTTATGAACTGGAATGGCAGTACAGTATTTGGGTGAAACGTGTGTATAAAAAGTTTGACTGGGCATATATATAGCATTTAATTATCTTGTGGTTTATACAGCAAAAACAACCAATGGTTCGGTGATGCAGATTTATCCCGAGTCGGGCAACATGGGTAAAGTCCTGCCCGAATATCTCTCCAAATGGACCACAGAAAAAGTCAAGTCTGAAGGGGTAGATGTTATCACCAACTCATTCGTTGAAGGAGTCAAATCTACAAAAGATGGGAAAGTACAACTCACTCTTAACACTGGGAAGGAGGTAAATTTTATATGTTGATCTGTATTAAATACTATATCACAGTATTACATATTTATAGGCATTGCTGCATTTGCAATTCAGGCATGTGCAATTAAAAATAGTTTCCTTTAAATTACATTATATTTTATAAAATCATCTTTTCTAATCATAGTTTGTGTGGAGAAAACTATATGTTTTGATAACTTTACCCATGCCATTCACCGAGTGATTTGAATTTAACAGAATTGCAAGATAGTCCTGAATAATTTGAACAGGGCCTAGGGACACAACAGATTCACTTCTCTTCAGCCAGTGAAATATTTCAAGTATCATTTATAGCATCATCGTCACCTTTAGAGTTCTTTTTGTTACTTTTCAATTTGATAGAAATTGCAGGATGTTTGGTGGGTGCCATGGTGAAAGAAGCTACTCCAAAAAGCTTATAAAACACAAGAAATGTGCTTTATACGTTTTATATATATATATGTATACAAGGAATCACAAGATTCAGATGGAATTTGGAAGAGCCCATGTGCATGACTTTAAACACAAGGTGTGGCATGTAACATGGTTTGCATATCATGTTAGCAGCAATAGCAACAATTCGCTTGAGATGCAACTATAAATATGTAATGCACACTTGATTGCCAAGTTAGCGAGGCCGATTGACCTGTGTATTAGTATACTCTGCCTGCGCTATCTACACGCTATTTACACCAGGATTGATGTGGTAGCAATCCTACTTAAACACTTGGGCCAGGTTTCTCTGTTTAAATAATGGACCAATTTAGTTATTTCTATTAAATTATAAACTTTCCTTTTCTTTATCTGTTGATTAAATAGATAAAAACTTGGGTTTTTTACCAATCCTGATTTATACAGTAATTTTCTATACAAATGTTTACCCATGTAATTGTGAGATGCCTGTAGTTTTTCCCTCCAGTTGGACAAGCTGCCTTCCTTTAACTGTTACTATTATCTCTGTGATAAAATGTCCCTTGTCCATACCATTAGCCTGCTTAGCAAGCCTCATTGAGCCTCCGAAGCAGTCTTTTTGTTCTACCCACTATAAAAAAATTGAGATAGGAATATTCCATTTCATTCGTGTGATATTTAATCACCCTGCTGTAGAAACATAGAAGATTTCCACTGTTATTTTATTGTATTTTTTTCCTATAGTTTTGCTCCTCTACTCTTCTTGTCCTAGTACAATATTCATAATTTCCTACTACTGTATCTGTATCTGTTTCCTGGCTTTTACTTTGTCTCCAAAACTTTCCAGCAAGCCCTCTTACTGTACATCAGTTACTCTTGTTTCATTGCTAAAGTAAATACACCCAAGTGCCCTTTGTACATGTCTTGCAAAATTTGGCTTACATTTCATTTATATCATTTTTCCTTCAGCATATTATCACACACACTTTGTAAAAGAAGATAGCATACATCTCGTCCTCATTTCTGCAATCGTTCAGCACTTTTAGATCACTTGTGATGATCATCCCTCCTTCTCCTTTCCTCCCTCTCTTTCTCTATTCCCTCCCTAGTAATTTTTGGGAATTTTGAGATGGTTGACACATTCTAGCATCATTGGAACATTTACTGTCAGAGTAAGGATGGCGTGTTTTAGCAGCATAAGAATGCTTAAGTGTTGACGAGAATCGGAACTCATCTACATTAAAAAAATTATTAACTGGTATAGGGCAATTTTTGTAAATTTGCATTCAGATGATGTTAATGGCCAAGAAGAATAGTAAACGTTTTGTGTGTGTTACAAAGCAGAATTTGAATGTGTATAGCCCTTGTGAAGTGTTAGGAGATAAGAGCTAGATAGCAGCTGCTTCTGAAGGAGTAAAAGATTAACATGTTTGTATATACCAACATACTCGTAGTACAACATTTCTTATGCTGGCGATAACCTGCTGAAGTGTGATGGTGCTAATTTTTGTTGATACCTCGTGATGTGATGGGCTTATGCCTCCTTTTCTCAAGAAAACTGAGAGTGAGTATGAGGCAGTGGTGGTGATTTTTTTCATTATTTCCAGATTGTGACTGACCATGTTGTTGTAGCAGTTGGTCTTGAACCAGATGTGGAACTGGCACGCTCCTCAAGTCTTGAGATTGATGAAACGCATGGAGGTTTCAGAGTTAATGCCGAATTGGAAGCACGATCCAATCTATGGGTGGTAAGTATTTCAATACTTTAGTTTGCTTATGGAGTTTGTTGATAGTTCATTTAATATTCAGTTTTGATTTTCATGTCAAAGATTTTAATATATTATTAAGTAATAGCAGTCATATTAAATTGTGTAATGATTTGTTAGAATTTTAATTATTGCAATAGTGTCATTTAGCTTTCTTGCTGGAACCATTGTAGCTATCTCACCGAGATTGTTCCATACTACAAGTCATATCAGTTGTGGGAAAAACCTGCTGGGATTGATATAAGAGGAGACTACCAGGGACTTGTACTGAACTAAATTAAAAAATTACTGTCTGCAAATTAATTCAATTAAAATCTCTAGCTAGGGTTGTAAATCCTAGATCCTCTTTTCCTAATGACAAACTGTGGGCTGTAAGGGACAGGTGGGGTGAATGACTATGTTGATAGAAGTTCCAATCCACCTGTAGACAGGGATCTCACATCAGCTTGTATTTTATACAAGGATAAGATTTAATAAATTCAGTTATCTGACTGAACACTGGCTCTGTTTAAATCAGAGATTTAAACATACATAGTCTAACCTAGTACCATAACTTAACAGCCAATATGTACTTATACTATAAACAACAAATTAAATTGTAAAAGTATAAATAAATGACCTTAAATGTAGTCTTAATACTATTAACTTAGTACTAGAAATTATATTCAATTAAATGAACTTATATGATAACTTAAAAATTAACTAAGCAAGCTATTGATAACTTAATTTATATATTCAAATATATATGCAGACATATTCAATTTATATGATACAGTTAGCTTGAGTGAATCTCTTCCCACGCTATGGACACTTGTGAGGTTTTTACTTATTGAGGCTGAATTCTTTTCTGACAGAATGGACACTCATGAGGTTCAGTGCTTGGATAAGATTCACAGCTACACTACAATTTTAATAAACTTACTGATATGTGAGGCTTAGCCTCGCTTTTTAACCAACAGACAGATTTATAGGATATTAAAGCTACACAAGCATACAATTGGCCAATCATATACCAAATAACCTTCAATATACTTCTCTGCCAGTCGGGGTGCCTGTCTGACAAGTTTGCCAGACTGATTAACTCTCTCTTGTTGAGTTTAGGCACGATATTTTGCTACAGCGTTGCTGTATGATGATCTGGTAGCGTTGCTACGTGATTTTTCTTTAACTGCGTTGCAGAAGAATGATATGATAAAGATAAAGAATGAAGATGGAGGAAACCGTGTCACCGTGATCTCCACTATACACTCTTATTTTATGAATGTTCTATGATTTTCCTTGTAGATATTGTCCAGGTACTCCCCCAGTTCTAGAGAGTATTCACTGGCGATAAAAAATATTAGATAAGGTGTCCTTGAGCTGGTAATGTTCGCTAAGGATCAGTCACTTGTTCACTCATTTGTAAACAAACGCGGAGTGCCGCGAGGCATCGTCGTGGGCGCTTCTCGCCCCCCGAGAGCCTTCCCCCTCTCCCTTGAGAGGTAGCTTGCAATGAATATTGATTGATTATTTTTACAGTCTAGACTTATTATTGCAATAAGATGTGATTATAATATAATTAGATATAAGATTTAAAGATTATAAGTAGTATTTGAAAGTACCACTGATTCTTATTAAGGATTCGATTTTTAATCCTACCGGATGTTGAATCAATGTTCCAATAGTTTTTTAATTAACAAATCCTTCTAGAAGCTTCTGGATCCTTGAGAAATCATGTACAAAGTCACGTAGGCATCAAAAGGGCCCCTGTTGCGTACGTGTTCATGGTGCCATTGTCATCCAGGATCAAGCTATAATGAATCTTTAATGATTCCAATATGATGTTGATACGATTTAGATATGATTTTTATATGATTTAGATATGATATAGAAATTATACATTTCTTAGATGATTATTAGATATGGTGGGTAAAAATTTCCCACATCTTCCAGAGGGAGAGAACTGGCACAGAGTCCAATACTTAGGACAATAGTAACCATATGTATTTATTTACTCTCCATTGGATTGATAATACAAGTGCAAATTTTGCTTGCACTTTTGTGCTGCTGTCCGTTGTGGACGATTGTGTCTGTTAGGAGTCTGTGGGTCTTGTGGAGTTAGAGTGTCTTGAGGTCTCTCAGGATCTAACTGCAGCTGGCTCACTGATTCCATGTGGATGAGTTTGTCCAATGTCTTCAGGGAAGTTGTTCCTTTGGACAGGATTTTGACTATTCTCAAAATCCCCTGACTATCTGGATGAACTGAGACAACTTTACCTAATGGCCAGTCAGCCCTAGGGCCATCACTGTCTACCAAGACAATATCGCCAGGTTGGAGATTAGCTATATTATGTGGGACTTTGGCCCCATAGTGATGTTCTCGTAGAGATGTAAGATATTCTTTTGTCCAAACATCATTCCATTTTTGGATTATGCTGGACAGATGCTTATACCCCTGAACCAACTCGCTCTGACCCACATATGAGGGATCTCTGATCTCATCATCCACTAGAGATGGTACTGGAGTCAGAAGTCTTCCATACATTAGGTGGGCAGGACTTAATGGCTCATGTTGAGTAGGATCCTCAGACAAGTAAGTCAACGGCCGGTTATTCACCCTTGATTCTATTTCCGTGATTACTGTCTGGAGTTCTTGAAGATTGATTTTCTGACGGTGTAGAGATTTTCTCAAGGATCTTTTTACAGTTCCTATTAACCGTTCATAAAATCCTCCGTGCCATGGGGCTCTCGGAGGGATAAATTTCCATCTGCAATGACGCTGTTCCAGTGTGGAAGTAACTGCAGGATGGGAACAGATTTCCCGTAGACATGCTTCTCCAGCTACCAAGTTTGCTCCATTATCTGAAATCATCAGCTTAGGGCATGATCGGCGTGCTGCGAATCTGCGGAAAGCTTGAATAAATGATTGAGCAGTCATATCGGGTGTTACCTCTAGATGTACTGCCCTGGTGGTAGCACAGGTGAACAGACAGATGTATGCCTTGATAGGTTGCTTATCTGCAGTCCCTGTTAGATATATTGCTCCTGTATAATCTACTCCGGTCGTTTCGAAAGGTTGTAGATGGACCACTCGTTCCTTTGGTAGGGGTGGTGGCCCTGGATAAGAGCAAGTTCTTGCATCGTACCTTCGGCATATCATGCAATTCTTTAAGATTGATTTGACTGACTGTCTTCCCTGAGGAATCCAGTACTGCTGTCTGATTTGTGTGAGTGTGTCTAACACTCCTCCATGTTTGATGATTTGTTGATGTGTATGCAACACAATCAACCTTGTGATCCAATGATTTTTTGGTAAAAGCCATGGATGCACGGTATCTAGATTGATATCTGCGTGTTTAAGTCTCCCTCCACAACGCAGAATGTTGTGATTTTCTTGGTCTATCCACAGACCGAGATTGTGTTTTAACTTATGAGGAAGATTTTCATAGTTATTCCCATAAGTTTCTCTCTGGGCTTGTCTTACCCAATAGATAAGTGCATCTGGAAAAGTGTATTTTATACCTTTTTTCCTGAGATAATGAAACACGTTCTGTGTTACATTGATTAATTTGATGAGCGAGGAGTAACGAGTACAATCCAAGACTGATATTTGAGCTCGCTGCCTGGTGGTAGTTATGGTTTGTGTCGTAATGACGTGTGGCTTTTGTTCAGGCCAACTACCATTCACTAACCATCGAGGCCCATGAAACCAAATATCTGCCTTTGCAAACTGTTTAAATGTCATACCTCTTGATAAGAGATCAGCTGGATTATCCTTTGTTGGTACATGCAACAATTGAAAGCCTGCGGAAATTTCTTTAATTTCCGAGACGCGATTTTTTACATATGGAGTTGGACAGTTGTCGTTTCGTACCCATTGTAAGACAGCTTCATTGTCAGACCATATAATGACATCTTTGATGTTCATGGTAGACAAGACTTGTTTGATATGCACTGCTAAGCGTGTTCCAATTAGCAGTGCTGTTAGTTCCATCTGAGGCAAAGTCCTCTTTTTTAATGGAGCGACTCTGGCCTTAGAGGTGATAAGATATGATTGATTAGAAGTCACTAAGTAAGCACAAGCTCCAAAAGCTTTGGCTGACGAGTCTGCGAATACATGTAGTGATACTTCTTCATTTTCCTCGACTATGTGTCTCGGAAAGATTATCTTTTCAACTAAAGTTTGTTCTTGAGCCACTTCCATCCAAGCTTTTTGTAACTGGATTGGTAGTGGATCATCCCAACCAACCTTAGCTTTCCATGCTTCTTGCACTAATAAACGCCACTTGATAGTCAAAGGATTTAGTAGACCAAGTGGGTCGAATACTTTGCTAACTTGTGAAAGCAAATCCCTTTTTGTAGTGATGTTGTAATTTACTGGCACAGATTTGATCGATATTGTGTCCGAGATTAAATCCCAATCCATACCTAACACCTTTTGTGATTCTGGTACGTGATATTCAGGGTAATCTCTTGCTATTTGATTATTCAATGTTGCATTATTAGAGGCCCAAGATTGTAGTGGCATGTTGGCACCTTGTAGCTCCTTGTTGGCCTCTTGATATAATTGTAACAGTTCAGTAGTACTGTTAACTGTCCCTTGAAAATTATCTACATATAGATTTTGACTGATTTCAGTCTTACAGGGACTTGATGATTTCTTCAGATGAGTATCTAGAGTTGCTTGCAACAGAAATGGACTGCTTGTCGCGCCAAAAAGAACTGATGAGAATCTGAAAGTCACTACAGGACTATTGACATCTTCTGGGTTCTCTACCCATAGAAACTTAGTGAAGTCTCTATCTTCTTCCTGCAAGCCAACTCTTAGAAAGGCCTTACTTATATCTGCTGAATACGCATATTTGTTAAGTCTAAACTTCAACAGTATGTCATACAATTTCTGAGTTAGACTTGGACCTGTTTGCAAACAATCATTTAGACTGGTTCCTTGGGGTCCAGATTTAGAGCTACAATTAAAAACTATCCGTAAAGGAGTCGTTTTTGATTCTCTCTTTACAGCCATGTGTGGTAAAAAATGGCCTGTTTGCTTATTGTCATGTTTCACGACTTCGATGAATTTATTCTTTAATTGTTGAGCAATAATCTCATGATAGAGTTTTAAATGCTCAGGCCTTTTTCTTAGCTTTGCTAGTTGCGATTTAAATTGACTATAAGCCATGTGATAATTGGTAGGTAAGGTTTTATGGTTGATTTTCCATGGTAGCCTTACCCAGTACTGTCCATCATAGTACTGTACAGTTTCTAAGTATTGATTATATGCACAGACATCATCAGGACTTGGTTGTTCAGGAATTATTCCTATGGCATCAAGTTCCCACAATTGATGTACAGATTCTAATCCATCATCAATCATGTGGGGGATTTTAAGTGGTGACTGTTCTTTGCCTAGTCATGCCACTATTACAGTTTCTGTATGATGTGATTTTTCAGGAGTTGAAGGTTCAAGATCTAGTATAGGTCCTGTCATCAATATGCCTCCTGCTGATTTGAGTATATTCATACCCATAGATTCTTCTGATCCCAGAATGAATCGATGATAGTAGTCAGCTCCAATCAGGATTCCGATATCTCCTATGTAGTCAGAATCAAGTAGAGGATCTGCTAATTGGATTCCTTTTTCTTTTAGGAATTTAATAGTTGCTGTCAGACCAGTCACTTCCATTTCAGTAGGAATTTTATCAACTACTATGGCTTCTACTGTCCTTTGGGATGTACCTAGACAGACATTGAGTTTTACTACTGGAAAGGTTCTACGACCAGAATTAGTAAAAAACCCTGATATGGAGGTAGATACTTGCTTTGAAGATTTAAGTTGTAAATCTTCTGCCATCTTTTTACTGATAAAGGTTTTCTGTGACCCTTGATCAAAAAAGCCTCTAGTTGGAATACAAATTCCTTGATTGCATAGTTCTAGCTGTGCAGTAGGCAATATGGCTGTTGTAACAATTTCTGTATCCAAGTCGTTGACATTGCTCATTACTGTACAGAATTGTACGGCTGTTGTGGTATTATCATCTTTGGGCTTTGCCTGAGATGCAGGTTGATTATTGGAAGTTTGTGATCTGGATTGAGTGTTAATATCACCACAGAGTGCTGTGTGATGTACACTTTTATGACAATATTGGCAGTTCTGCAATTGAGTGATACACTCACTAGTATCGTGCTTCCGTAGACAACGGATGCACCTGTTCAGAGATTTCAGTCGATCGATTCGACTGGCACGGCCTACATAAACTGTGCATTGATAAATGGTATGTGCTTCTTGACAGAATAAACATTTTGGGGCACTTGTAGCTCCTTTTGTCTTATCTGTCTTAGGAGCTTGGTTTCCTACAGTTCTGTTAACTGTGGGGGATATAGCATAAGAGCCAACATTATTCTGTTTCCACTTTGCAGAAGAGGAGTTTTGTTGTCTTGATTTTTGACTGCCATTTTGGACATTTTTGTCTTTGTCCGTGGATTCACCTTTGGGGATTTTTTCTTGAGATCTAAGTTTTCCTCGGCTTCGTAATCTTTGTACGTAAGCTCGAAGTCCATCAAAGATTTGGCTTTGTGATAAGATATTGTTACAAGTATGTAACACTTGTAGGTAAGTAATTACATGCAAGTAGGTTATACAAGCATGTAACACTTGTACTCCTCCAAGGATTTCCTTAAAGGATGAATTGTATCTGTAATAATGTGTATCTACATTATTCATGATGTGATGAAGCATTTTGCTTTTGCTTTTTTCTCGGCTTTGCCTTTTCTATTAAGTAAGTCTCTTTGAGATGCTTGATTAACTTCAGATTTTCTGAGGCTGCTTTCACTCCAGTGAAAGCATGAGATTAGGTGATCAAGACTATATTCTTGGATTAAGATAGTTATCTTAGATGGATGATAATATTTGTATTGACATTGTCAATGTGTTGTTAGCCTTTCAGATTGTGATGTGAGATTAAGATTGGTCTTAATCCCCAATTGTAGACTATTGTAGCCAAGTGATGATGACATTTGTCTATCACCTGATTTAAATGGTCTGTAGGCTGTAGATTCAAGTGATTTTTTTAGACACTTTGTGTCCTTTTCTTTTCTGTTTCAGCTGCTGCTGGAATACTGTTAGTCATTTTGACCTTTTCCGAGTTTTGGAGATTCCGAGATTTTTCTCTTTTTTCTGATAAATATGTATGATGTTAATGTATTTTGATAAATGAGCTTTCCTGTCTACTTAGGTAATGATTCCAAAGATCGTCCTTCATTTCCTCCCTGGAATCTGGTTGTAGCAGGTGTTCAATTATCAAAAGTACTGTAATAATTTGATTTGTGACCCGAATGCACGAATGCACCAAGTTGGTAAATCCTGTAATAATTTTTTAAAAATAGTAAATGGCACTATTTTTGCAAAGTTATTACAAAATCTGTTACCATAATAATTGTTAGATAAAATACAGTAGAATGTCTACTGGTTTTACCTGGAATAGGGTTTGATACAGTTGATTATAGTTAGATTGTAATGATATGCTCTTACAGTGATGATAACACTTTTTTAAAGAATATTATGTAATGAGCAGCTCTGAAAATCAGTAGATTAGAGATAATGCTAGATAATACACTTAAATATATATGTAATGTTACCACAATGAGGTAGATAATTGATATTTATGATTAAGATGCAGTTGTGTCTGTGACACTGATATACTTAAGTACTGTTGTTTCTTAACACAAAACAGTATCAGTTTGTTATGAATGCTTACTAGTTAATGGATATGGTGGCTTAAGCCACTGCAAACTATTTGTTTACTTAGATATATAGCTATGATAAATATTGGCTGATAGCTAGGTTAGGCTAGAATATGTAAGAATTATTCCAATGCAAAATCAAGAAGTTTCTTATGTATTTGGCACTGAAATATTCGGTAAACGAATGATCATAAATATCTAGGTATAAAAGACCATTATTATCTAGGTTCGAAGGACCATTAATGTGGGAAAAACCTGCTGGGATTGATATAAGAGGAGACTACCAGGGACTTGTTCTGAACTAAATTAAAAAATTACTGTCTGCAAATTAATTCAATTAAAATCTCTAGCTAGGGTTGTAAATCCTAGATCCTCTTTTCCTAATGACAAACTGTGGGCTGTAAGGGACAGGTGGGGTGAATGACTATGTTGATAGAAGTTCCAATCCACCTGTAGACAGGGATCTCACATCAGCTTGTATTTTATACAAGGATAAGATTTAATAAATTCAGTTATCTGACTGAACACTGGCTCTGTTTAAATCAGAGATTTAAACATACATAGTCTAACCTAGTACCATAACTTAACAGCCAATATGTACTTATACTATAAACAACAAATTAAATTGTAAAAGTATAAATAAATGACCTTAAATGTAGTCTTAATACTATTAACTTAGTACTAGAAATTATATTCAATTAAATGAACTTATATGATAACTTAAAAATTAACTAAGCAAGCTATTGATAACTTAATTTATATATTCAAATATATATGCAGACATATTCAATTTATATGATACAGTTAGCTTGAGTGAATCTCTTCCCACGCTATGGACACTTGTGAGGTTTTTACTTATTGAGGCTGAATTCTTTTCTGACAGAATGGACACTCATGAGGTTCAGTGCTTGGATAAGATTCACAGCTACACTACAATTTTAATAAACTTACTGATATGTGAGGCTTAGCCTCGCTTTTTAACCAACAGACAGATTTATAGGATATTAAAGCTACACAAGCATACAATTGGCCAATCATATACCAAATAACCTTCAATATACTTCTCTGCCAGTCGGGGTGCCTGTCTGACAAGTTTGCCAGACTGATTAACTCTCTCTTGTTGAGTTTAGGCACGATATTTTGCTACAGCGTTGCTGTATGATGATCTGGTAGCGTTGCTACGTGATTTTTCTTTAACTGCGTTGCAGAAGAATGATATGATAAAGATAAAGAATGAAGATGGAGGAAACCGTGTCACCGTGATCTCCACTATACACTCTTATTTTATGAATGTTCTATGATTTTCCTTGTAGATATTGTCCAGGTACTCCCCCAGTTCTAGAGAGTATTCACTGGCGATAAAAAATATTAGATAAGGTGTCCTTGAGCTGGTAATGTTCGCTAAGGATCAGTCACTTGTTCACTCATTTGTAAACAAACGCGGAGTGCCGCGAGGCATCGTCGTGGGCGCTTCTCGCCCCCCGAGAGCCTTCCCCCTCTCCCTTGAGAGGTAGCTTGCAATGAATATTGATTGATTATTTTTACAGTCTAGACTTATTATTGCAATAAGATGTGATTATAATATAATTAGATATAAGATTTAAAGATTATAAGTAGTATTTGAAAGTACCACTGATTCTTATTAAGGATTCGATTTTTAATCCTACCGGATGTTGAATCAATGTTCCAATAGTTTTTTAATTAACAAATCCTTCTAGAAGCTTCTGGATCCTTGAGAAATCATGTACAAAGTCACGTAGGCATCAAAAGGGCCCCTGTTGCGTACGTGTTCATGGTGCCATTGTCATCCAGGATCAAGCTATAATGAATCTTTAATGATTCCAATATGATGTTGATACGATTTAGATATGATTTTTATATGATTTAGATATGATATAGAAATTATACATTTCTTAGATGATTATTAGATATGGTGGGTAAAAATTTCCCACATCAGTCGTAGGAGATCGCTTTGGGGACCAGAGCCAGAACCTGGCCCACCCATAGAGGCACCATGAGCAACTGACATTCCGCCACCTCACCGGAAAATGATCCAGTAAAGCAAGTAAAGTCTTACAAACAGCTTCTGGGTTCACAAGACTAAATTTGAAACTGCCAAACAACTTTCTAAATGATTCAACCAAAACTAACAAAAATTCACTCAAAACTAGCTCAAACCTTTTAGTGTCTTTTGGTGCCATGAGACAGCCCAGAGTTCAGTCATCTGCCAGCTCACAACTCTGTTCTGTCACTGATGTGGTGACAAAAAAAAAGTTATCCATGGTTTCCATCTCTTGCAGCAAGTCCCAGTGCTTCTAAGCTAAGTGTTGTCCATCCCAGGACTTGTCTTGTAGGGAGCATTTGCTTGTGTAACCTTTCATTATAGTATGTGCTTTCTGAACATTGTTTACCATCCAGTGTTATGTGGACTTGGTTTTCAGTGCTTTTAACTGCATGCATTCAATGGCTACTTCCCTGAATGTTAATTTAGCACTGCCCTTGCACTTGACAAGAGTAACTTCTGTGGTGTGTGCAAGAGTAGCGAGCTAGCGGAGGACCAAGCTCCAGGCCATCTGGTGGTGGTGGCAAATGACACTAACAGGTGTCTAAGCCTATCCTAAGCTAGGCTATTCCTTTGAGATGTATTTCTTTCTTGTCTCAATAAACGTACTTGAGCTAGTTTCGAGTGAATTATTTGGTTGAACTGATTGAATCATTTTTGGCAGTTTTTGAAGCTTTTGAAACCAGCAGTACAGTGTAGTCTGTAAGGCTTTGCTTACTTTCTGGATGCTTTCCCAGTGAAATGGTGGCATGTATTTCCTCTGAGAGGTACCCAGGTTCTGGTTCTAGTCCCTGCGAGACCTAACAGAACTCACGTGAATGAAGTGACATGTAGTACAGAACAATCTCGGTGAGATAACCAAAGGCAGCAACCAGGAGCCAGATTTACGAAGCAGTTATGCAAGCACTTACGAACCTGTACATCTTTTCTCAATCTTTGGCAGCTTTTTATACCAATAACAACAGTTGATTGGAAAGTTTTATGCTGGTAAACTGTTTAATAAATGTAACCAAAGCCGCCAAAGATTATGGAAGGATGTACATGTTCGTAAGTATTGGCATAACTGCTTCATGAATCTGACCCCATGGCTCTACCAAAAAGAAGTGTTTAATTACAATCAACGCTGGGTTTATTTGTAATCTTACATTGCTATAAAACCAGTTAAATATTTCAACATGACTGAACTTGTGGAACATCTTCAAAGATATTACAGAATGGTAATCAGTATTTTTAATTATTTACAAAGTCATGATTCAGTTAATTTGATAATTTGGCACTTGAGACTTGAATAGTTGTAGTGACAATGGAGTTTACTTGGGAAGGCCTATCAGTAGCTCCCATGCTTAAGTACTGGTAATTCCAAGTAATAGGAATCACAGCAGGCCCCTTGAGACCCACCCTGACCTACTGGAAGTGAGGACCAGAGGCTGGCACGCACAATACAAGGCAAGGGGGAACCTAGGCTTTGGAAATTCTATCCAAACCCAAGAAAAAATCTACTAGAAAGGATAGGCACAACTAAACAAGCAACTGCTTGAAGTACGCATAATATAATAACCACAAGATAAAATAGTCATTGCCACACCACTGCTGAGCCCTCCTGCTGCTCTACACTCGGCTAAGGTGTGTCGGCTATCACAGAAAGTAGTTCTTCGAGTGCTGTTACTCTACTGTACTATAATTTTGTTTCCTTAATGCTTCATGGTTGTGTTTGGTGCCTCTCACATACATGTGTCCTCGCATTTTGCTCCGACTGAGCTAGGGGTTACCATTTGTGGAGGTCAGCTTGTCTTCCTTATTCCACCAGAGATAGCTGCTCTCAGGGGTTTGGATTCCTCCTCTAAAAGTTGGCTTCTCTGAACTCTCCTTGCTTCTAGGTAGAGTATGGGATTTGGTCTCCACTGCGAGATCTGTCAATGGATTGTTGATGTACGGTAGTTTCTTATTTGCTGGAGTTGCTGTTGTAAGTAGCTCTTGATTCCTGTGACTTTTAGTGCCTTTTTCTATGGCCAGGTGTGCACAGGAAGGAAAAACACACAAGACTGTGGATAATGAAGAAGCACTTGCTTTATTCTTCCTTATCTGTGACATCTTATGCCTTCCTTGCTGGGCAAATTGGCTTGGGGCTCGGCATGCAATTTGCTGACATGCTTTACTTGCACGGGGCATCCATGCCTGTTCGCATAATAGTCTGGGCATCCAGTACTCGTTGCACTGAGGTCTGTTTATATCGAGACCATGTTTTGCTGCCTATGGCTTCACAATTTGTGATTCAGCAGTTTTGGATGCCATTGGATATTTCTGTTACTGTAGTCATTTTAATTATACTGTTAGTGCTATACACTAAATATTAATCTACACTGTCCCTTATTTGTTAAAATTATTTTTAAATTCATAGATTTAAATATAGATCTTACCAAGATTTTTTTGTTTAAATTGTATATAATAAAACTTTTGTATTTCAGGCTGGAGATGCTGCCTGTTTCTTTGACATTAAGCTTGGCCGCCGACGTGTTGAACATCACGACCATGCCATTGTGTCAGGGCGGTTAGCGGGCGAGAACATGACGGGCAGTGGTAAGTATCCCATACTCTACAGTTTCTGCATACACTACACAGTTTGTGGAGCATGAACCTAGAGACATTTAATTCATTATAAGGGTAGGTATGCTTGTGTAAACATGATAATGATGGTGTACATGGCAATCTCCATCTTGGCTTTACAGTATACTTCATGCTAGTTATTGTAATAATAAAAGTTAAGCAATCGATCAATAATAGGTACAAATTTAGTGTTAGACTTGATTTTAAATTTTTCATGGATTTTTATTTCTTGGTAGATATATTGTGCATGATAGGGAAAATATACATCTTTAACCATTCCACTGCAAGAGTCATACAGGGATGATTTAAAGTACTGCGTCAGACTTAAAATCCTGGGGCATACACGGAGCTTCATGCCTGCAGAAAAACAGATGTCAATTAGTAAAAAAATCCTGGGCACCCTGATTTGACAGCTGGGTGGATAGCGCTTCGGGTTCGTAGTCCTGAGTTTCCGGGTTCGATCCCTGGTGGAGGCGGAGACAAATGGGCAAAATGTTTCTTTCACCCTGATGTCCCCTGTTACCTAGCAGTAAATAGGTACCTGGGAGTTAGACAGCTGCTACGGGCTGCTTCCTGGGTGTGTGTAACAAAAAGGCCTTGTCGAGGACCAGGCCGCGGGGACGCTAAGCCCCGAAATCATCTCAAGATAACCCATCCTGGTTGCAAGGGAGACTGCCAGTAGCAAATCCGACCGCTTATCCAGACACTACTACATATCCAATTGCAATTGGGCCTGAGGTGTATGAAAGGGAAGATGTTGAGTATTCATAATTTAGTGTCCAGGAATCGGATAATAATGGCAGTGTGTGTCTAGAATTAGGGATGTGCGTAGTATCGTGACTACGATATATATTGTTTGTAGCGCTACACTATTTTTGGATTTCATTACCACACCCACCAGAACAGCTTAGTGCTTCATAATTGTGCATGAAAATAAATGTACAGTTATATAATATGTGTATAAAGTGTAATAACAGCAAAAACATTGTTTTATTGTACTAAGCAAATAATAGAATGTGCATCTTATTGACACAAATATATTTGAGCATCCTGATATTCCACATGTTTTATTATACAAGTTTATCAAAAGACAAACTATTGAATAATATTACTGCAAAAACTTGAGAAAACTAATTAGAGACTAACTAGAGAGGATGATGGGGTGCAGCCCATCCTCCGGTTTTGGTAGTACAGTACTGTACTTAAAATAACAATGAGGACCATCAAATGTATATTGACGTAAAAGGCAATTAGATTAGCCGGTCGGCCGAGCGGACAGCACGCTGGACTTGTGATCCTGTGGTCCCGGGTTCGATCCCGGGCGCCGGCGAGAAACAATGGGCAGATTTTCTTTCACCCTATTCCTCTGTTACCTAGCAGTAAAATAGGTACCAGGGTGTTGGTCAGCTGTCACGGGCTGCTTCCTGGGGGTGGAGGCCTAGTCGAAGACCGGGCCGCGGGGACACTGCAGCCCCGAAATCATCTCAAGATAACCTCAAGATAGAGATTAGAAATTTGTACTTTGAATTTGGACAAACCGGAAAGGTTTTTGTTCTGATGTTGCAAAGAAAACTTAACTAGTCTAAACTTCCTATGTCTAATATAGTACCTGTACATATATGTGCTATACTAGGCCTAGGAATATTTAACTTTGGTTTTTAGCTTTATATTTTTCAGACTCAATAAATTGCATAGTACTAAATTCTGCTATCTAATTATCCATTAGTTCTATGTATGAACAATGGTCCACATATTTAGAAAAGGTACTGTCTAAACAGGAAGATGAGTTGAAATAAGTGTATGGAGGATGTACTTGGCAGATGGAATTTAATGTGAGGTGGAAATAAAATTAGCCCTTGCTTTAATCTTGAAAACAGATATCCCAATCAATTGTGCATTTTTATTCCAGGTAAGCCGTACTGGCATCAGTCAATGTTCTGGTCTGACTTGGGTCCTGAAGTTGGTTATGAAGCTATTGGCATAGTTGATTCATCACTACCCACCGTTGGTGTGTTTGCTAAGGCCACCGCCAAGGACACGCCCAAAGCTGTTGTGGAAGCAACTGGAGAAAGCTTAAGATCTGAAACAGAGCAGGCAAGTTAATGATTTATCACAAACATCATAAATATTTTTAGCAATTCATTTATTACATATTCCTCATAGGGAATGTCTTATATTTATTACTTAATTTGCTTTCCGTCCAAAATTTGTGGTGCCTGCTTATCTTGAGTGTGCTATAGCACATTGCTTTGAAACTTAGGATAGTGCAAGGAAAAACGCATGTTGGTGTGGGCCTTACAGCTGTATGGCATCGGTAAGGTATGAATCATCAGTAGGGAAAGAGGGCCAGCCTTGAGCAATATCTACAACAAAGTGAAACTGCTCTAGATTTTCTATACATTTCTGGGATGCTAGGGAATAATCCAAGTGGTCAGTTGCAAGAGATATCCCAGAAAGTATAGTGGCATCTGCAATTATTCAATTTTTTTTCTCAGCATGACCCTCTCAGTTGCTACCCTAGCCCACCCACATGCCAGGTTCTAGTTGACTGTAAGCCCACCATGACTGACAAAGAACTTTGCAAATGGCCTTGCCACAGTTTCGGAGTGAAGAAACAGTGGAGAGGATATCTGAATCCTCCAACTAAAGTCTGCTTATTATTAGACAAAAGAATAGAAACTTACTCGACTACAAGCCCATCCCCCTGCTAATTACTTACTTATCTATTACTTCACCAACTACCATGTTGGGTCAACAAGGTCAGGGGAACTAACAGGCCTCACCTGTTAGTGGGCCTCACTAACCCTGGCCCCATTATACCACTGTTCATAGCTTGAGATATGCTATCCTTGAAATGCCTCTCTTGATTGGATACACTCAAAAACACATTTAGCTTTCAATTTCAAACCCACTTAAAAGGTTCAGTAGAAAAGCAAAGGTACAATATGCTGAGAGGATTCTATCAACTTAAAGGACCAAAGTTTTCAGTACTCTCCTTCTAAACGTAAAGGGAACAACTGGCTAACTACTCGTGGTGTTCAAAAGAGAACTTGATGAACACCACCAAAGGATACCTAATCAACGAGGCTGTGATTCATATGTCATGTTGTGAGCAGCTGCTCCAAACAGTCGGATGACCAGACTACCAACTATGAGGCCTGGTCAGAGGCTGGGTGCTAGGGACATTGATCCTCAGAACCATTGCAAGGTAAAAGCAAGTTAATTTAAAAAATATATATATTAGCTCCCCATAATATTGGTTTCAGTTGTACGTATGATAGAAATACGAGGTAGATATTATTTCCATTCCTGTTTGAGTGTCTGCATTCTTATTTTGGAACCTCTTATTAGAAAAAGGATTGTATGCCACATTCTAATCAGAACAAATATTTAGACGCCAATCATTTTGGGGGAAAACAAAATATTTTTTTATCTTTGACTTCATGAAGCTATTAATTTGTTTTTGTGTTTCAGGTTGCTAATACTTCCTCCTTCATACACTCCAGTGCTCCTCATGCACCTCTCAAGGGTGAAGACTATGGCAAGGGTATAATATTCTACTTGCGAGAAAATGTTGTGGTGGGAATTGTTCTGTGGAATGTTTTCAACCGAATGCCAATTGCCCGGAAGGTAAGTAATAATTTTTAAAACCGACTTTCATGATGACAGTATCATTATCCCATGTCCCACTTTCATAGGGAGTTATGAGCCCAGAGATAAAAAGATGTATATAATGAAAGAAGGTAAAAGGTACAGGGAATCCCAACTTTTAAGAACAGGCTGCATTCTAAAAAAGGTGTTCAGAAGTTAACCGTTCATATCTTGGAATCAGATTTCCCATTGGCTCAATGTTATAAATAATGGATATGTTCCCAGACCATCAAAAATCAATACCCTATTATATTTTTAATGGTGTCTTCTATTAATTGTCATCCTCACTTCCGTGGAAATAAACATGCCATTCACCTGGGCTCTAGGAGACTCACCGTGGACCTTTCTTAATTTTTCAAAAAGTGAAAAGTGACAATGTTCCAAGAAAAAAGTGGCAAACGATCAACAGAAAATATAGCAAAAAGCCCAACAAACTCCCCAAAAAAACATCTAAAATGCCCAACAAAGCATTTCAAATCATCCAAAAAATATCTAAAATACACAATATAAAATTCCCAAATGCCCAACAAAGAAAATTCCATATGTCCCTCACATTCTTCCTCTTGTGTGTCCTCTGCCTCCTTCAATTTCTTCTTGCATTATATTCTGTTAATAAAGATAAGCATATACTTTTGGCTCCACATCTTGTACTTAAATTTTACATGCTCTTTGCATCAAGTTGTAGCATAGGATGACATGGAGTTAATCTGAACTTTGCAGTCATCATCAAAATGGTCAAATAGATCACAGTGTTATTGACAATATAGAGAAATTTTTTGTTCTCTAAACTTGTGCATTGGTTACACTAAGAAAGTTACTTTATGGGTTTATTTGATGATATACTGACTTTATTTTCTTATTTCAGATTATTAAGGATGGTAAGAGTTATGATGACCTTAATGAAGTTGCTAAGCTGTTTAGCCTGCATTCAGAAGAGTAGAAGCTCTAGTTTCTTCTTTTATTCCATTTTTATCTGAATCAGATGTGTATAAAACGTTATAAGTGGTTAAAAAGTTATCTTATGGGTGGTAAGTTGTTTATAGAATAAATTGCAACTATAACAATAGGCTGTAGCCTAAGAAATGTTGAGGTGTTGATTTCCTTTACTTAAACAAGTTTAATGTAATGTAAAGCGTCAATTCCCATATTTAACTAATTATAGTTATTGCATGCTGAGACAAGGAATACTTTTGCTATAGGTTTTCAAAGAATGCTTTTGGGAACTATATGTGTAGCTTCATTGGATTTCAGACAATGTAATCATCTGAAGTAAGGTCAATATTGTGAAATTGTAACTGGGTGGCATTTATCTTAAATTAATTTTGTACATGATATTCAAAGATTTCTATTGTAAACTCGGCAAACTACTGTATAAGTTCTCTTCAATTAAGGAATGTTAAAAAAGAAGTTATACAACATGGCATATCAAAACAAAAGGAATAGTGCTCCAATGACTTCAGTTGTTGTAATATTAAAGACTTTCCTAATCAGATGTCAGTATGAAACATTATCTGTGTGAGCAATATAGTGTGTGTGATATTTTATGGCTTGCTCAAATGAGTATTTTGTGGAACTTCAGTTCTTTTGTGGATTATTAATCTTTTAATCATATGTCAACATTAATTCTTTTGACTAATAATCCAAAGTCAATTGGTACTCAGAACTACTGTATATTGACAAAATAAATATTGTTTATAGAATCACTGCCACTGGGAGCTATATCTATGCCATACTTCAGAGGCTGAAAGTGTGCCAGCGGCTGATAATTGTTATTTGTCTTAAGATCTGCATCTTTTATAAGTTTAGCTGAAGAAATACAAGTAATTAATGTTTCTTTGAGGTATGAGTAGTTTTGGCATAGGTTACTTTATTTCTTTATGCCATGATGAGCGCTGGGGCCTCATATTCTGTGTAGGGGGGGGGGGGGGTAGGGGTATTATGCATTTCCTCTAAACCCGCCTATTAAGACTTATTCCTGGAAATTTACATCCACTATGTATTTAATTTTATTTGCATTGCATATTGTTAAATAGAAGGTTGTAATGTTAACTTTTCAGACAATAATACAACTACAAGATAATATTAAATTTTGAATGAAAACAAGATTAATTGGTCAATGAAGTTACAATCCAAATTTAGCCACTCCAATTAACAGGTTGTATAAGTTAAATTTAGACCAACTGCTGGTCGTAATTGTTTTCACCGTAAGTTTGCAGTGTGTAGAAGGAAATAAGTTAGATTCTTATTAGACATTTTTAATGGTGCAGTAGGAATCATAGTTATGCCATTTATGTTCTAAAAGTTTTCAGAGTATTTAATTTTTAAACTATTTCAGCAGCATGTGCTGCTGGTCTCCTTTGCAGCTCAGGAATTTGTTAGTGAGCTTGCTTTGAGCACTTGTAAGTAAATCTTTAAGTAAAGTTTAATCATTTGAATGCAGAAGGATTCACGCTTTCATTTTAGGTTTGATGCTTGTGCTTGAACTTTCCCGGTTTGGTGCCTTCTTTTGATAATTACTTACTTACTTGTGCTTGAACTTATGGAAGGAGGTTTTCAATGTGGAAAAGTATCATGGTTGTAACAATGTTTTGTAAGTGTCCTTAAATCATGCTTCATACACGCTAAACAATATTTAATTTAGTTTTTTGCAATCTTGTATTATCAGTGGTTGTTCACAAAGGGTTATCTTTGATGTAGCAAACAGGCAAAAATTTAATGGTTGCTCAGATATGCAATTTACATTTTTAGTTTGTGCAATTTTAAGCTCGGTTCATACAAGACCTTTCAATATTTGTGTCAAAGTGTGGAAGATGAATACTTGAGTTCTGTATATATAATGATTATATACGATATGCTGTAGAACACATGCATAGTCATCTTTGTACATAGTGTAAGTGGCAATACAACAAATGTTGCTAGAATATTAGTACAAAATATTTTGATATGATACTAGTGTCATTTATTCCTAATTAGCTGCGTAACAAAAAAGTTGTCTTAATTTTAATAACTATTTTATGATGATTTCTATAGTTTTCATTTTTTATAATTATTTGATGTTTTTACTTATTTAATCCCCCTGCAAGACCAGTGCAGTGAATTGACAGTGGAAGCATGGTCAAAATGGAAATTGAAAGTGGCTTATGAAGCTTCTTTGCTGGCCTAAGGTAAGGATGGATATGAAACTTATGTAATTTGTACATAGATCCTCCCTATATATTCCCTGTTAGCCTTCATTTGGGAGTTATACCAGGGGACAAAGTGCTTTATTATTGATGAATAGGGGTAAAATGGGAAAATAGGTGCAGTCTGGGTGAAGAATGAACCTGGTGGTCCAGCTGAACTAGAGTGAAGGGAGCATTAAGGGATCAGCAGTCCTGAAGGTTCATGTGGGTGCTGATTCATCAGTAGTGACCTGCATATGCAGTTCTGTTCCTGAGGCACTTGCCTTGAATATACTCCCCCATCCTTGTTAAGTTGTGATATGTGGGGGGAGGAGGGTGCTTACTTGTTGATTGGTGCCTGTTCATCTTCATGTGTTGAGCTCTGAGGACCACGGGGCTTTCTCTAGAACAGGAGAGTCAAATTCATTTGCTATTGCAGGCCAGATTTCATGGTTCTACAGGGTGTGGGCCAAGGCAAAAAGGGCCGCCACCCTCTAGGGGCAAGAGTAAAACACTAATTAGCCTTACTCCTAATATGACTATTTCCAGGAAGACACTTGGCATCTGTTGGAACTTTGCATAAAAGTTTGGAATTATTTATTGATCTACAGCAACCTTGATTATAGAATTCAGGCATACATCATTAAGTTAAAAACGAAGCCCATATATGTTAATATTCAGTGGGGAAAAATATCCTTTCACAGATAAAGGCACTTCCAACAAATCCTCGAGGCAAAGCACTTGATCTTGGGGCAATTTGATCTTTGATATTTATATTTTGTGCAACATCAATGCTCAAACATTTCTCTCAATAGAACTAGACTACATTCTAGGTCAATTACTTCTAGCCAAAGAAAAATTCTGAACACTGATGGAAAGTAAGTTATGGAAAATAGAGAAATCTTTATCATGGCATTTAGTGTAAATCTTTTGTAAAACTTTATTTCTTAACTAAAAAAAATCATGCTGCAGGACTTTTCTGTGTGAATATCAGCATAAATTTCAGGTACAGCTATATCTTTCAAGAAGTCATGAAGTGTCACCAATTTACTGCATCCTTGCATCTGTATAATTTAAGTATTCTGTGATATCCACCATCAAAACAAGATCTCAAACCTATTTATTATTTTTCACTTCATACATCCTTTTCATTTGTTTCCATATTAATTGATATTCACCATGCAGTTCATTAGAGCACTTCAGTACAGAGGGAGAAAGAGGTCTTTGCACCAGTATAGAAGAATGTACATCACAGTAGGACTTCCCTGTTAAAAAGGGGGCCACCACTTTGGACGACACACCCTTTTCTGCACTAGCCAGTGCAGGAAACTGGTAGGTGGTATCCCTTGGCTTTGGGGCCCAACCAATTGCGAAAAGGATGACTACGTATAAGGATAACGGAACCACCTTACAAACTCGGGCTCATGGAGCAGGTGAGTAGACCCCCGAGTCGAGTCAGACGGACAATGATAATAGATCAGGCTCTGTATACCTTGTTACACTGGGCCCAGACCAGGCTTCATCTTTGCTAACTTGTCTGATTCTCCATTCCCCTCTCACTTCCTTTGCAGGGTAGAACCGCAAGCTCCCAGTGGTTACTACCTTGTCACTTGCAGTGGCTCCATCTTTAGTTGTTACAACTGCATCTTTTACCTCCTTAATGGGGGGACCTCGTCGCCATAATCGCAATCTAACATGATTCCCTCAACCAATGCTACATATGATTTGTTTGGACCAGCTATGTGGCCTAAATATCTTTATTTTTTTCTTGATGACCTTACCACCCTGATTTTTGACACAAATAAGCACCTTGTTGACTCTGTTGATAACTTATCTTTAATCCCACTTAGCAGTTTTGTCCTGTATTGGTGAGAGACTGGTTTGGGTATCCAAAAATGTTTAATTAAGTGCTAGCATCAGCACAATCATTCTCACTCCCCATATTTTAATTAGGAACATGGAACCTTAAACACTAATATGAGGATGTTAATTATATCCTTGCGCCCTAAGGTTATTCTCTAGGTTGACAAGTTCACTCTGATAGATCTAGGTCTGCCGATGGTGTTGTCTGAACAACCTGTCTTTGGGATTTGTATCCTTGGTGTAATCACTTAAAACTCGCCAAGTAATTAGTGCTAATTATCTACTCCTTATCCTTAGCTTGGCTTAGGTTAAAACTGTATTATTCTCAAATGTGAAATTCGAAAACTTTGAGTATGCCCCTAGAATTTCTCATGATGGAAAACTTTTATATTTTAAATCCATTTATAAAACACCACAGTTATAATAAGAATATTCTCTGTTAAGGACAAAGGTTCACTTGTCATTTTACAAGTAGATTATTATTAGAACCGTAATATGCTTTCAAGCCATCACAAATAACTGTCCAAGCAGTGAGAGAGAGTTTAGTGTCTTGGTGTAATCACTTTCCTGACCCGACCTATATGTGCTTCCCGGGTGGCACATAGAGGTTTGTGTACATATTTGCTGTTTGCAAATTCACAGCAATAACTTTATGCAATTTTGTATGTTTTTTCGCTGGCTGCTTTCCTGACTTCAACATATCTTTGTCATTGTGGTTGACTCACAGTGCTCTTATGGTTCTTGGAGTCATTTAACCCTACCATTTTAACAAATTACAGTCTTAACAGTTAACTTTTGCTGAGTGCTGTTACAGTGACACACAAGAACGAACTCTAAAACATTTCGTCTAAATATGGGGGTTATACCTGACTTGACAAAGGTGGAGAGTTCGTTAGTCCCCTCCCTCGCTGGCACTTGGTCACGGTCCTCCACTAGACATGACCTTCCGCACCACACGACAAACTGAATTGGAAATTACTCTTGAGAATTGTAGTAGAAATTTGTTAATTGCATAGTCATTAAGTACAGGTTTGGGGCAAGGGTTGTATATCTAGGGCTGTGCTTGCCCATTAGGGCTTATATATCAATGTCTTATCTTGGTGCCTTCTTTTGATAATTACTTTCAATGTCTATGATGAGTTATATAAGTGTTTGGCAGAACCGAACTTGTTTCTTACCATCTTGAGATGATTTCGGGGCTTTTTAGTGTCTTCGCGGCCCGGTCCTCGACCAGGCCTCCACCCCCAGGAAGCAGCCCGCGACAGCTGACTAACACCCAGGTGCCTATTTTACTGCTAGGTAACAGGGGCATAGGGTGAAAGAAACTCTGCCCATTGTTTCTCGCCGGCGCCCGGGATTGAACCCGGGACCACAGGATCACAAGTACAGCGTGCTGTCCACTCGGCCGACCGGCTCCTCTCCCTAGCACCATGTCTGCATTTAAAACTGGATGGAAGTATATTACTACTTTAGTATGTAGTTCTCCTGTGTGTGTAACTCCCATGTATGCCCTTTAGTTTGGTCTGTCCCTATTATTCCTCTCTTCCGTCACCACTTGGTGTAGTGTGGTTTAGTTCCGCCCCTCCCCGTAGCTCAGTTCCCTCAATTCTGGGACTAGTAACAAACCACTTTTTTTTTTATTAATACATGAGGTACATCTGCATTAGTGCAGGTACCCTAGACTATATGAAGTGGAGTATAGTGTGTCAAAAAAGCTAGCTACGTGATGCTAAAAAATCCCCATCACACAGGATGGTTAGTCATACAGAAGCATGTGATAGGCAGTCTGCACTGGCAGACTCCGGATGCATTTTGAGGATATCATCAACACAAGAGTGAATAAGGTAGCAGTGGTAATAAAAGTCCCCATCTCGCAGGATGGTTAGTCATACAGGGCCATATGTTCAGTAGCCTGCACTGGCAAAATGTAACATTTTCAGTTTATGCATTTTTATGTGTAAAGTCCCTGCTAAGTACTGCATACTCTAGCACTGGTTGGACATACAGCATAAATGGTTTGGTAAGTATTAATGGGTAAGTTCTTGAATTAAGGCTTTATACAGCCAGATCGGTATCAGTAACACTTAAGCCTTACAACACCGTAGCCTCGTTCTGCTCCAATAACACTGGAACCACCACCGTAGCCTCCTTCCACTCCTATCCTTGCTAAATGTCCTGACTTCCAGGACAGTGCGTGTGTCTTGCTTCCAGACTAGTCCCTCGAGGTCATGTATGTCTCGATAAAATCCTTGGTGAGTCAGATCAAAGGACTCTCTAAGAAGTCCTTGGTGAGTCAGATCAAAGGACTCTCTAAGAAGTCCTTGGAGAGTCCTTTGATATCACTGGCCTTGTGCGTGTTTGTTCTCGTATTGGCATCCTTAGTGATAATTAGCGCCTTTTGTATATCCTGCAACTTTGATGGCGCTGCATAGTCTCCCTGGCTTGGCGCTTTCTTTTGATAATTACTTACTCGTTCCACTTTAGTAACACTTGAAACTATACCGTACCTTCGCTCCGCTGCTCACTTTATTAATTCATTAAATAACATGCCTGGATCCCGCCCCCTGGTGTGTGTTTTGTTACATATTGTATAAAGTATTATTTTTTTTACATTTAATGATTGACTGCATAATAAATTATCGATTACAAAAGTCATATACAATTAAGCTAACCACCTGGCATACTGTACTCAAATTTGATTACTAAATATTTATCAAATATTTTTGTAGCCAAGTTTAATGTTTAAAATACATTTTTAGTAACTGTGTACGTTTTTGTGTGTAATAGTATCACTGATGTCAAGAAACCAACATTTTCGAAGACACACATTGTAGTTGACATGTAGCTACACCCAGTCCTCCAATAATAATTGTACCTATAACTACTGCGTTTGTACATATCATAGTAGTTATAGTACCTCTAACTACTATAATGTGTACATAAAAAGTTACTGTAGCCTCATCCCCCTAAAGAAGTCCTCGTTTTTACTAATGATTTTGCAAAGGCACCGACATGCATCCACTAAACCTAACTTCCTAAAACTAGTCAAGTACAGCTATAGCTATAAGAAAGGACGTCTCTCAAAGGTTGGAAGCCCAACTTTGCAGGGTGGATGGTCTGGGGTACGGGACGTACTTAGGCTGTCGGGGACGGCTGTGTTTGGCCTATTCAGGAGAGGCATGGGGGGTCGACCCCGACCCTTCGCCATAACAGTCGATACAATTACAGTTTACCATGAAAAGGTATGCTGAGGCTAACTGCAACCGTCTAGCCTACAACCTCGTACAGACAAACCAAACTTAGATTTATAGATGTTGATTAGCGGAATTGATAGCCTTCTGCGCTTGCAAGGTAAATTGTAACCTTGTGCTGGCGGGGTAAATTTAGTAGTCATGTAATCCCTTTTTGTTGTTGCCCAGTGCAGGCGCTGAATAATTCAGAGGGTAGACACTCGCAGCTGGTCATGTAGGTCTCCTTTGACACTTTCTGCACGATGCTGAATCCAGGTGGCAGTCCCACCTGCATGTATGTATGTGTGTGTTTGTACTACTGTTTTATTTTACTTCTTGTTTTGATCTAGGAAGTGAGGAGAGTCGATTAGAAGAACTCTTGTTTATTTTACCGAACTTCTCCTGTGCATGCTTCTAAATTCTGAAGTAATATATTGCATTACAATTTATTACGCCAGCTAACAGCTGGTGTAATAAATTGGATTCTCAGGATGGCTATTCGGACACTACACACAGAGATCACACTAACGTGATGCATCAAATGAACAAATCCACAAGGGCCGTGACGAGGATTCGAACCTGCGTCCGGGAGCATCCCAGACACTGCCTTAATCGACTGAGCTACGACAGGGTTAAAGAGTTGAAACCGAAGTTCTACTGAACTTACTGGATCCCGTAGCCTCTCCGAGGCACAAACCAGGATTTTACACAACTCCCCCCCTGCACCCGAGCAATGTCAATAGGCCGTTTCTCAGAATAGCCAATTTGTTCATTAGCTATTCTGGTGTCTTTTGAATATAGATGGTGAGTGCTTGTTTATTTATGTCCATATGTTAACGTCTTTATAATTTATGACCGTTCTGTTTTATAATTTTATTTCGTTTTGAACATTTATACAGAGACATTTATATATCATTTCGAATATTTATACGTGACTCTGTTTTTGTTTGGGATTGGCAGCAGCAGCAGCATACTAACCAAACTGCTCAAGATAAAACAAAATTGTATTTACATTTCAGAAATAAGTATATTTTCCTGAATTTACCTGAGGGCCACCGCTTTTCTAGTGGCCTCGACGGGGACAGGAATCTGGCGGCTTGTCAAAGGCCACCATTCTACATCATGTGGGCGGTAGTGGAAAGGGTTACATAGGCACATAACAAAGAGCTCAGGGGCTGAACCCCAAATTCATTTAGTAAAGCAAGTTACAGTCTTGATAAGCTAGTTACAAAATTTAATGGATATTATTACACCAACAATGAGTTCGAGACCTACCAAGAGGTTACCTTGAGGTGTTTTCGAGGCTTAGCGTCCCCGCGGCCCGGTCGTCGACCAGGCCTCTTGACCGACCACAAGTAAAGTCTCTAAATTAAGTAATATACATGTGTGGTGATGTTGTAGATTCAGCTACTCGGAACAAGTTCCAAGTAGCTATGGTTCCAAGTAGCTATGGCTATGGTGAACCCGTAACTTACCTGGCACAAGAGCGGGGCAAGTAGCACGGGCTATGGTGAGCCCGTAGTGGACTTACCTGGCACAGGAGCGGTGCCTGTGTGTGTGATGTGTGGTGAGATTGATTGATTGATGAAGATTAAGCCACCCAAAAGGTGGCACGGGCATGAATAGCCCGTAAGTGGTGGCCCTTTTGAGCCATTCCCAGTATCAAAAGCTGATACTGGAGATCTGTGGAGGTGCGAATGCACCCTCCATGACGGGAGATGTCTCCTTTGTGAATGTGTTAAGATGAAGATGAAGCCACCCAAAAGGTGGCACGGGCATGAATAGCTCGTAAGTGGTGGCCCTTTTGAGCCATCACCAGTATCAATAGAAGATACTGGAGATCTGTGGAGGCGCGACTGCACCCTGCGTGACGGGAGATGTCTCCCGTGGTGTCAGCGTTGATGTGAACACGGTGTGGTGAGCTAGTGTAGTAATTTATATATCCTGCACACACCGCCTCCCATCCAGTGGAAAGGTTACAATCACCCACATTTACTACTTACAACTAGGGAGCCGAGCGGACAGCACGCTGGACTTGTGATCCAGTGGTCCCGGGTTCGATCGCGGACGCCGGCGAGAAACAATGGCCAGAGTTTCTTTCACCCTATGCCCCTGTTACCTAGCAGTAAAATAGGTACCTGGGTGTTAGTCAGCTGCCACGGGCTGCTTCCTGGGGGTGGAGGCCTGGTCGAGGACCGGGCCGCGGGGACACTAAAAGCCCTGAAATCATCTCAAGATAACCTCAAGAAGATAGCAAATTGGGACTATATGGCTAAAATTTCTGGTAGTAGTTAACATTTAACATTTCTTGAACATCTGTTCAAGATTCGCGTATCTTTTCAGACCATCACATTGTGACGGAGGGTATACAAATAATTTTGTTGACAGTTTACATTTGGTCAGGTCTACATCAGCAGATAATGAATATTCCCAGAGATACTTGTAACCGAGTCTAAGCCGAGTGGTAGTAATATTTAGGAGTCTGCTGATTGTATTGGATGATCCATAGACGTGTGGTTCTTCTTGCATGATAGTATGATAGATGGAATTACTGGCGTAGATTTCACTTTGCCTCAGAATCTACAAGGTTTTGCTGAAGTTCTTGGTGTATTATTGTACTGCGATTCCTTGTAGCCAATCCAAGGTTATAATTAAATCCGTTGAAGACAGACTCTGGCTAACTCATCATCAGCTCTATCATGCATTCGGAGACCAACATTCTTGCCTGAACCACATTCTATAGTTACGAAGCTTTTCGAGAAAAAAAAACAAAACTTGGAGGGGCTTAATAGACTGTAAAAAGGAATGTCGGAGGAAGAAGACATAAATGCTCCTTCAACTTTCTTTTCCTCCATAAAAATCTTGAAGACGAGCCGATCTGAGGGCGGGAAAGGATCAAAGGCCAAGCCACACCACTGCTGTGGCTCAGACGGTTAGCTCCCCACTCGACAGATACTTCTGGAGCTGGGAATTCCTGGAGAGTCGGTGGTGGTGGTGGGGGTGGGGGGAGAGAGAACCGCTTTAAAGGGAAGGAGATATTGTGATGGCGGATTAGTCTCATTATCTGCTAAGTTCCTGTCACGATATATTTATCAACTTTCACCCCTCCTTGTTTTTCCTCTGCCCTATTATTATTGCTTCCTTATTCCCCATCAGTCCATCGTTCGCAGCGAGCTATCACGCGATCCTAATTAGATATTTGCATGTGTAACACACACACACACACACCCTACTTTCATCTTATTACTGCTGTTTTAAACGTCATTTAAATTAAATTAAATTTAATTGTCTTGATCTGCAATAACGCTCCTGGTTTGTATGCGATAAATTCACTCGCATGTAGACGCAGTATGGTCATAGCTGGAGAATTACAGCCGACTAGAAAGTTATAAAAGATTCTCTCATTGGCACAGAATGTTCACGAAATACGCTGTACAGTGATGCAAAAAGAAACCAAGTCCAAAGAAGCAAAGGGATAGCAACAAACTCTACAGAACTCTACAGTACAGCATAATAATAATAAGAAAAAACACAACGATACAAAAAGATTATATTCAATGATGATCTCTTATGAACGCAGAATTAAATATCAATAAATATTAATGTTATGATATCGTCTGCTGAAAGGAATACATTCAAATCTCATAAAACAAGATCCATTCTTAGACAATTTATTTCAGTATACAGTAATTTATTATTTATTCTAGGCTTTAGTTCACACTGCAAGTAAAGGTCATGAGCAAGGGTCTTTTGAGCTGCTTTGTCCTTTGTTTTGTTCAGAATTAGATAAATTGAATCATTTACACCATTCTGTACATAATTCAAATATGATAGGTGTATACTAAATGTATATTCTGATAAGTGCTATATCTATATTGTAGGTCAAATCACATATCGTGAGAAAACATGAAGCAGAATTGAAATATTAGTAAATTCGATTATTTTTACTGAAAATCACTCATCATGATAAACGTGAAAAAACGTCAATATATTACCAAATTCGAAGATTTTTACTTCAAATCATAAAGCGAGGTTTCGTGTTATTTAGATAATTAAAAAAACATGAAAATGTTGTTTCAATACAAATGATAAAAATCAATGTGTTTTTATAGAATTCACAATAATGTTCCTGATTTTCCGTTTATATAACCGAAAAATGTACACGTAAAACCGCTCTAATCCGGCTGAAACGTCGAAAAATGCAATAAAAACAGGATTTTCCTCCTATTTAATATGTTACTGTTTAGTAAACAAGTAAATTTATTGAGAATAAAATACATCCCAGTTAGATAGAGTAGCTTAGGCTATTTCTACCCTCCTCTATGATGCTCACAATTCCATGCAGTACAGAAATTATATTATACATTGCAAATACATTTACATTAATTTAATAGTCATCACATGATACATATTACAAAATATATTTTAGTATCACTCTTTTGGGGTAAAAGCGCATAAGAATTATCTCTATTACCACACTAATAACCATTACCACACATCCAAACAGTTTGAAGTAGTATGTTAATTATTTTAATGCTAACATCACCTAGTGTTCCCAGGAAGTCATCCATCAAAGTACTAACTAAACCCAACGTTGTTTAACTTCGCTGGTAGTAGAAATAGGTAGTAGAAATAGTAGTAGTAGGGGGGGGGGTAGAAATAGCCTAAGCCACTCTATCCCTTTGAGATGTATTTCTTTCTTATCTCAATAAACATACTTGAACTTGAACTTCGCTGATCGGATGAGAAGCGGTGTTCTCAACGTGCTGTGGCCAACGGAATGAACGTAAAGTACTCACCGCGTGATAGAACAACCAATCCAAGAACACCAGTAAATGGCTTAGCCAATCAGAGAAAGGCCTCGCAACCACCCACCCCCTAGGGACGAGACGACAGGTCAGTCTTCTTTCGACTGTCGAGTGGGACGTCTGTTTTATAGTGCTCCATTGGAAACTTTGTAATAACTTTTGTTTTTTATTTGTAATCTTTAAAGTGAGTTTGGAAAGAGGTTTTGGCATTTGGATTGAGAAAGACTTGCCCTTTGATATCGTGGCTGCTGAAATTGACATGTGCAAGTTATCATTTGGTGATAGTGTGTTGCACAGAGATGTTGCTATAAACATTTTTCGGCATTTACAGCGACCATGAAGTATTGGTGTTTTCTAGAGCTTTATAAGCTGTGTTGCCTTCCAAAATATATATCCAAGTGTTCAATAAGGCTGGACCTTACGGGGCTATTCATGCCCGTGCCACCTCTTGGGTGGCTTAATCTTCATCAATCATGACTGGACTATTTGTTGGCTGGATTTAATCTTGACCGAGCCTCGAAGATCATCATGCCAAGGACAGCGTCATCAGTATTCATCAACGAATAGAGGACTGGTATTTCGGCTCGCCTACAAGGAACATTGAATCAGCCTCTTCCAGATTGTCGGTAAAGTAGATACTCACTATTTCTTTAAATACGTGTACATTCACTGACCTTTACAGGGAGGGAAATAGTGGTAGAGACTAAGCCTCATGATCCCCAACTGATCAATTTCGAATTTTTATCGATTAGCAATTTTATAAATGCTCAGCACGGCCCGTCCTCTACAAGGGCAAAATGTCTTTCATGAAGCCGGCACAACTCATGTTATCTTCTTGAGGTTATCTTGAGATGATTTATGTTTATATAAGTCCATTTACATGCGACTCGCAACTCATGACATTCGAATATTTCTATAAAAAGCTGAGGACTTTTTCGAATCGCATCTTGGAAAATACTTCACCCACGTACTTCAAATAATAAAAATTGCAACAAAACCGAAACACGTAACCTACGGCCAAAATGTGCACAACTTGCTTTTATATAATATTTGAGAAAATTGCCGTTTTGAATGAATATAATGTTAAAATTCATAGTCTTTCGGGTCAGCCGCTGGGTAGAGGGATCAACCTAAAGACGGATTGTCGTTCGAATAGCACCTTCATAAGATTCACCACCATACTTCAAATACAAATAATTGCCAGCAGGACCTAAACACCAAATCACATTTAGGCCTTACTGTACACAAAACTCGATGTATAATATTGTTTATATATGAGAAAATGTGTAAATCACGAAAATTAACAAGTGATGAAAAATGTGAGTGTCAGACTACGAAGGAAGAATTGAAACAGGAATTTTCTTAATTACTTTTCGCATTTAATAATACATCTTCAGAAGGAATAATCATGGAAAAATATCTATTAGATACTGTACATTAAAATTGCCCGAGAGGGTTGCCCTTGCTTCCGTCCTAAAAACTCTACGGACAACTGCCAAACGATAACCCCTTTGCTTGCAGGGAGTTATTAAGGAGACTAGTCAGGTACTGGTTGAAATTGAAATAAGTTTATTGAGGTAAAATACACACAAAGGGATGAGGTAGCTCAAGCTATTCTCACCCCGTTCAGTACATCGTGTTAATACATACATAGATACACATCACAAGCAATAAATGTATTGCCAAACAGTCTGAGAGATAAACATATGCATTTCCTAGGTACTGGTTGCTCTTAAAACACTGACCCCGCTAAAATTTATTTTAAGGTGTTTGCTGGGAATTTGGATTTCAATCAACAGACAAGAAAATTACACTCGCTGGGATGAAACAAGGCTGTTATGTTCACAGAGGCGGAAAAGTGTATGGGGCCTCTAGGGAAAGATAATTCTTTAGTTACAAAATAATTCTTTGTAGTTATTTTCACAACGAAGGAGCTTCTGGGAGCAGTATAATTGTAATACTATGACTAGTGGGTCAACATCTTTATCGACCAAATTTTAGTTTTACCAAAGTTGAGTAATTTAGTCTGGTGTTATTGCAGTGAGGCTGCTGATTATAGTTACTATCATGTATATCAGTAATTGTTTCAGAAAAACCTATTGACTAGAATATCCCGAAAAAGATGCAATGTTTCATTTTAGCTGTCGGGTTTTTATGCATGAAGAAAAAATACCAATTTTATATATATATAAAAAGGGTAGATAGTATATTACTAAACATAACATTTAAACAGATGGAAAAATGTCTTATACTAAATTATATTAACTTCAGACGTTTCCATGTGACACACAAGTATTAAGTTAAATTATTTGAAATAGTAGACTGAGTTAGTTTAGTTCATTTATTATGCACCCCATACCCATCTTGTGGGCGGTAGTGGAAAGGGTTACAGAGGCACATAATGGGCTCAGGGACTGAACCCCACAATTCATTTAGGCTAAGCAAGTTACAATCTTGATGAGCTAGTTACAAAATTCAATATAAGTCATCACATCAACAATGGGTTCGAGATCGACCTCAAGTACAGGTTCTAAATTAAGCAACTGACATATGTGGAGAGCTAGTGTCAAAATTTATATGTTTGTCCTGCACACCGCCCCCCATCCAGTGGGCAGCGGTGGATAGGTTACAATCACTCAGTTACTACCTACAGTTAGCAAACTGGGGATATTTGGCTAAAATTTCTGGTAGCAGATCATTTTGAATGAAATATTGACACATCGCTGGAACATTGGTTATAGAATTGTCTCTAAATTCACGTATCTTTTCGCACTCCATCACATAGTGACGGAGGGTGTGCGAATAATTTTGTTGACACAGTTTACATTTGGTCAGGTCTACATCAGCAGATAATGAGAATTCCCACAGAGCAAAAGGAAATATATATACACACACACACTACCTATTGAAGATTTCGGGGGTTAATGTCCCCGCGGCCCAGTTTCTGACCAGGCCTCCTGATTGCTGATCAGATCCACCAGGCAGTGTGAGGCTGTTCGCAGCCTGACGTGAGACAGCCTGGTTGATCAGGTATCCTTTAAAGGTGCTTGTAGAGTTTTCTTTTGAACACTATACTAATCAATAAGTGGTTATATAGTTTAGATAGCTAAATTAACCTAATATCCCCATTTCACCCGATGGTTCGTCATTTTTTGGACGCGAGTTGCCCACTAACTCGCCTTCACTAGCAATCTTAGGGGTAGACAATGAGCAGTTATGAAGCTCAAGTCATCTCGTGCAGTTTGGTCTGTAATGATTGCTAATTAGTGATTCGCTAATATAATGCTTAAGGAATGTGTCTTGGCTCTTTGAGTTTATAATAGGAGTGCACAGCATTGGGAAACTCGTGACTTGCGGCAAGCGAAGATATCCCAGCCAAATTGACACTTTATATGCGCCACTGCTTGGTGGACGCCTTGTGCGCTCCATACATATAGTTGTTCTTCTTTCTTAACAAGCTTATATTTCCTGACCTAGAAGCTTTCTGAACTAAAGTGTGTAATTTGTATCGGAATATTTTTTTTAATTTTTTGTTAGTAACATGCATTGAATAATGCATGTGAATGAATGAATGAATGAATGAGTGAATGAGATGACTGTGTGTAGTTAGAATTCGTGTATGTTGCATAGTCTAGCTGCCTTGCCGGTTTCGCCATGTTGGGTAATACATATACAAGACGTCATGCATGCTAAAGGATACTCTAATACTCTTGATCTGTGCATCAGTTATATTATCATTACTTATTGCGAGAGTCCTATTGTCTATTTTGCAAGTTTGGCGTTTTAAGTACTTGAAGAGCTAATCTTGATTTACAGAAAATTACTAGTGATATTTTCAGTGCATTAGTAACCAGTTGGGTGAATGGAGTCAATAGTTTAATCTTGCACTGAGAGTATGTTTACATCTTATGTTTCGGAAGAAATTGCAGGCTTACTGCAGTTGGGTCTATTGATAGAAATGTTTCCTTTGCGTATTTACAAAGGTAAATAGCGTCAAGTGTTGCTATTCTGAGTACCACTGGGTTTTCATTGTTCTCTTTAGAGTTGAATGTGCATGGCAATTGCATTATAATGTACAGATAGCGAAATATCGTTAAGAGGTATACATTGCACACAATATGAATGTTAAATTTGATATTGGCAGCACTTCTACTCAGTCAATTTCTATACGGATTGCTGTTTATGCTGTGGCAGCACTTACTGGTCTGCGACTCTGCTGACAATTTGGCCAGACGTCAAGACTTTGGCAGCATAGTCCCGCAGTTAGGCAGGACTGTGCTACCGTCTTCCTTCCTCAACCCGCACCTCGAGCGGGACGTTAATTTGGCATTTTTTTAGTCCAGTCAAAAACAGAATTATGTAAATTATCTTACGTAAGCTAAAACCGCGGGGACTGTAGGCTACAATAACCATTGACGTATTTGTAATATAATTTGATGTTGCCATTGGCAACACTACGCGCGGGGAGGACTTTACTTCTCTCAATTCTTTATTATTACTGTATGAATTCATGTATGTAATATATACAGCGAGTTTTGTAAAATTCAATTTAGAAAAAATACAAAATAGAAATGGAATGTGGATAGTGTAAAGATTTCGTATATTTAATCATTATTAATAAATGGTTTGAAATTTCGTGCTGCGCAAGTCCAGATCCACCTCTGAACTGTTGAATCTTCTCTTAGTCAAAGTCTCTTAAGATGTAATGTTCTAAAGTATGTGTCTGTCTTTATCCCCACAATCCTTCTCTTCGTCTATATCCCTGTACAAGACGAACCGCTAGATATATCTGTAATTTCTTTATATTCGAGCTGTGGCAACGTATGTCTAACGACTTTATTTGCCTCGTACAAATGTTTTATTTTATACTTTTTATTTCGATAATGAATCGCTAGTTGCAGGGTTGGCGAGGGTAGCTGCCCATTCACCCACCCGGGCCCAGTTTATTATTAAAAAAATAAACCCGGGCTGCTTAAAAAAAAAAGCCTAGTTGTCTTGTAGCCTAAATCCCAACACTGAATAAACTTGTCGCCATACATATTAGCATCCTTATCATCACTGTCACTGATAAATTCAGGATAGGGTTCATGCAAATTTAAACCCAATCGTGTACGTAATGTGCTGCAGGTGGCCCTAGCACTTGCCATGGACGTAAACCCTATTATGTCCTCTCGTGTCGAGTCCTGAAATTAGTATTTCAGCCGCCACCTGGAGGACAGGAGGCCCCAAGTCTAGTTTACCCTACATACTAATGTGTTGTAACTTGACGTTCTCCTGGCGACAAGTACAGCCTGTGTACCGCAGCGTCGACGCCCACACATCAGGCTCGCATATTGTGTTGGATTTTTGTCATCCCTTGTATCCCCATATTGGACGGTTCAAGACATTTTTGTGTTGTAATGAAGTCGTCGTTGTTTGCTGGTAAATACAGCGCGACAAAACCTGAATTGATGCGCCTGATATTTGAATCACATGTTAGGCTTCTTGAAATGTGCTTTGGAGCGCGTACGTGACTTTGTTGTCGGTTGGCGATTTAAGGAATTATTTACATTTAAATATTTTTTTTATATATTTCGTATGATCTTTGGATATTTATAACACCTAATGTGCTTCATTGAAGGAACGTTACAACCTAGCGGAGGCCAAGTATGTATTTATAAGATATAATTCGGGCGCAAAATTAATTTATCGTTGCATCATTTGTTCCAGTATTAATCGGATAAGTTTTTAGGGGTGTTTCTTTGATCAGGAATCGAAGAAATTCAGAAGTGGGCATTGACAGTTGAAGAAGCGTTGTCAGTTTCTTGTTCATTTTCATGTTCCGTTCGTATTTGTCTGCTGTGAGAAAAGATGACAACATTTACTTGTAGTTTGTGTGTGCTATGAAACCCTCATATTACAGCTAGAAGGTTCTGCCATGTTAAATAAGATTATTTATTTGTTAAAACCATTACTTAGGAGAGCTGTTGCTTGAACTGGCGATGTCTAGCAACTCTAATTTAGTGAGCGAGTGAGCACTGAATCGACCGCCAAATTCCGCGAATGTCGGCCATTGCATATATTGACTTGATCCCATTTCAAATGAGGGTCACGGTAATTTGTCAGTTTTATAAAAAAAAACGTAAACCTTTAAAATCTGTGTGAATTCTATGCGTTATACCTCTTAGTCTATACTATCACGAGGCTATTTGTCTGTAAGTGAAGTCAGAGGTAATGGAGAGATGTTAAGAACTTGGTTAATATTTAGTTTTATTGTTCTGATTATCATTGTTTACTACATCAAACGTTTACATTTCATATCAGTTTACAGTAGCAGTGTTGTATCTAATAAAGCTAGTGACGTCTTGCGGGAATGAAGCAGACCTTTACTACAGAGGGGATGTAGAATCAATAAATTTGAGAGACCGGGAGAGATAGTCGAACAATGGGGAAGGGGCTTCTGTCATAGTGTGGGAAAGCAGAAAATTACTGGAGGGAACGTTTGAGGCATCTACACGAAGAAATACTTATCAACCGATAGAAAACCCGGAAGTAGCGTTCCAGAACGCGAGGACAAGGAACCGGAGCTTAATTCCAAAGCTTTACTACAATGAAGTTAGTTCTGGAAAAAGTGCAGACTCGTATTGGCGAAAGCAAGAGACTTTTTCATGGCTTTCTTTACAGCAATCCAAACAATGTACTTTCTACCGAAGGCTCATGATGACTTCAGTCCTGTGACGGGTTTCTGGCAGGGAAGACCAGTTCTGAGTGGCTGCAGAGTATCTACACCCCCTTCGGACCTCGCACAGCCCTCTTCTTCCGACTCCTGAAACTACTTCCAGAAAACCTCAAGAACACTACAGACTTCCTAAAATAAAAATTGAGCTCTTCAGAAACTCCATACCACAGGGCATCTTGCTGTTAAATAATCGATATATTTGGTATCTTAATAGGAGGCGCGGAAGTACTGTGGGCTTTCCACAACTGATTCATTGGTGTATATTGGCAATCTAAAGTTCACTTTGAAGATCATCGCAACTTAGCTTCCCTTCCTGCGTGTGTGTGTGTGTGTGTGTGTGTGTGTGTGTGTGTGTGTGTGTGTGTGTGTGTGTGTGTGTGTGTGTGTGTGTGTGTGTGTGTAAATATATCCACTAAAGCCCAGGGTTGCCTCTCAACATAGGCATCAGAGTAAAACGATTCATGGGTGATACCCGAGAACTGAATGCAGTCTTTGAGGAAACTTTGGAACATTTTCAGGGCTGGTGACTATCCAGATGAAACTCAAGAGTAGCAGTGAAAAATATAGCAACGATGGACAAGACATCCTACAACAGTACAAACGGCTGAAACACACGGAGAGAATAATTTTGCCTGCCACTCTGTTCCTATAGCAGCAAAACCCATCAGGAGAGAACTGAATTTCCCGTGGACCTGTATTGAAAAAGCTACAAGTTCAAGTATGTTTATTGAGACGAGAAAATACATCTCAAAGGGAAACTACAGATTACACCCGACATGACAGTATTTTCCAACCCAACCACCGTTGCTAGCTTGGAAGAGAGGCACCTCTTTGAAGGATAACTCTAGTTAGGGTTCAGTTTCTAAAAAACACATAGGTGGAATTGTTAAAAATAAACCGGTCATAAAACCCTGTTTGTGAAATGACAGAATGAGGCTTCTAAATATACTCCGGTGGCTTCGGATATTAAAAAATAAAAAAGTCCGTTTTCTCAGCAGAAATATGAGGATGGTAGAAGACAATATGTGCAAGCACACGTGGGCGCCCCACAAGGCTCCCTCGGGTGCTACCTATCATCTTCGAGGCTGATATATAAGGGACGACCACCAGAGGTGGTCGTCTCTTGTATACATGATGTACAAAAAATTGTGGTATCAATGTCAACATGGCACGCTCGTCACTAACTTGGTTATAGAGCTTCTCTTTCCCTTGTATAATTTGTATTTACTCACCTGATTGTATGTACATATTCACAAGAGTACATGGTGGCAGGTGTGTATATGTGTGTGTGTACCTATTGGCAGGCGTGTATTTATTCCTCGTCTAATCGCTAAACTTATTGAGTCCACCAAGTTTGAATAAAACAAAAATCAGAATTATCTGAATAGTGACGTGTTAAGAGCCCGTGCTCACTCCTGTGTGAACTGTTGTACTCAGGCTTCTGGTGAAGATTCCCTTCGCAGCTTTAATAGTTTATGGAGCTGCCGAGGTTGGTTTTTGTGTCCTTTATCGAACTGGTTATTAATTAACCTTTGATGATAATTCCACGTCTTGTATCCAATATTACATAGCGATAATTTCCAGCCATTGACCACCGTGTAACTTGAGTTCTTCCAAACTTCATAAGATGAAACAAACATTTCCATGAAAAGTAAATAACAGAATTTTAGTTTTAGTTTTTAATATAAGTAACAGTATTTCAAAGTAGGGCATGGCACGGAATATACAGTTATACACCCTAATAGGGGGGGTTGCCTCGTTTAAGTTCAAAATATTACTATATCGTTCTGGATACTCATATTTTGTACTTTCTTAACTTGAGAAACTATGGAACTTTGATTAGGAGACGCGCATCATTCATTTTCAGCCCGTACAGTAAATACACCAGAATAACCTTGATCAAATCACCTATTGTAGCTTTGGCCTGTGTACAAAGCCTAGCAAACATCACCTATCCTAGGTCACATTCTCCCTACCCTTCTTCTCATCCACTCCCCTCCCCCCTGTATACTATTACCCATCTCCCTGTCATCCACCCTTAATTTACTCCCCCCACACTTTCTCCAGGTCATCCCACCCCATTCTCCCCCCCTCCTCCCGTCATCAACCCCCACCTATTCTGCCATAATCAATTCCGTGGGACCTCGACACTATGGAACATCACCCCGCCATATTAAATTCCACCCGACACATGAACGTCCTCCAAATATCTACCAGACATAAAATTCTATCGTCTCCCCCTTCGGGGGGTTTAAATCTTCGGGCGTGAAATTGGATTTTAGGAGTTGAAAATGCACTATCGTGGAGCATCTACGTTTATAGGTCCGTAGCTCGCGCGCGTAAACGCGTGGATTACCTTGCCTTTCCTCCAGTGGATAATGTACTACCCGTTATCTTGTTCATGGCGTTTGTTCCTATGCCAAGGACGGCTGTGTCGTGAGTTAGAACTGTATGATAACTTTTTAAACTCACGCACGCATGCGCGCACACATGCACGCACAGGAAAACAAGAAAATGGGCGTAATATAGGAAGAGCCTGACTCTCAAACATATTAGCACAACAAACGATAAAGAAACAGATACACAGCAGTTAGAAGATAGGCAGAAAGGAACTTTGAGAAAGGAGTCAAAAAAACTAAATAAACAGTTTCCCAAAGTGTTAATGCAAAATGAGGTATCCTCACGCATCAGCTCTTGACATTGATTTTTTCGGTCCCCCCATTGTTCTGCTTAACTATTTTCTCTAGAGCGGATTTCAGATTCTGCGGCGGCAACTTGCTTATGAGTGCGTACCAGCCCAGTTTTTTTTTTTTTTCTCTTTCTTTTTTGGAGATGTATACAAGAGATGTTACATTCTTGTACAGCCACTAGTACGCGTAGCGTTTCGGGCAGGTCCCTGGAATACGACCCCCGCCGCGAAGAATCGTTGTTACAACCAAGTACACATTTTACTGTTGAGTTAAACAGAGGCTACAGTTAAGGATTTGCGCCCAGTAAATCCTCCCCGGCCAGGATACGTTAAAGGTATAATGTGTCCTGTCGAGAGCTTGAGTTTCCCGTTAACTCTCGTCTCAACATGCTAATAGAACTGTGAACCACGTGACGATTTGTTCGATAAAATATCGATTTTGGCTGACGATATCAGCCAAAATGGTGTGTTGTAGTCCAGGGATTCCGAATCACATAATAATAATAATGACAGAACAATCCCATTGTCTTGGCTTTCCTTCACGACATATATTCGTAGTAAAATGTCATGGGGCCCTTGAACTTTGTAATATAGTATAGTATGGCGAGGGCGGCAACTACTTACCACTCTAATTCCTCATCAACTTGTTAATGTTTGAGGTAAAGAAGCTTCAGTGCTTTCTTAGACATTACAACCTAAGAGATAATACTGCCGCTCGTCCAGACCTACTTCAGATGTCTGGGTATATACAATGAGAGCCGCAGGAAACCGTGTCGGCGCACACATTTAGTCAACAAGGAAGTTCCCCTTCACTGTCCTAGGAAGCGCTCTCACACGATCCACAATTATGCGTTCAAACGGCTGCTCGAACGCGGGTACTGGCATAAGCATGAGCTTGATGTATTGCTAGAGTGATAGCAGTAAAAGATAAAATACAATGTTCTGCAGTATTGTCCTACATCTAACCTACCATGCAAATAAGTGTTGTGCTACTTACCCCAGCGTCTCTTGGTCCAGGATATGTAGCTATTTCTATAGAATATGGCCTCCTTACAATACCATATACCTTTGTACTCTGGATAGACCAAAGACAAGCTGTGGTACCGGGATACCATTCACCAGTCTCCACCTGCGCATTAATTATAAATCGTGTAATAGTATGTGGGAGCATTTTCATCAGTGACTGGCCTTCGCCGCCTCCAAAAATGTTTAAACTGATAGTTTTTAAATCACATTCTCGGCTGACCTTCAGGTTTCGTGGCAGTGATACTTATAATTTTCGCGCTTCTCACTGTTTCCCTGATTATAATAATCTCAACGTGTCACTTGCATCTATGAAACTCTTTCTCATCGGCAACAGTTTCTCACTGACACTTGAAATCAAGTAAATCACCAGTATTGTATCGCGATTTTGAAGGATGAAGGAGTTACCTAATGCAAAAGTGCTAATTTGTAGTAGTTGTTTCTGGATAACGATGGACATCAATTTCCCTGGTATTAGTACGATTTCGTGTCCCTTCAAGATGAACTAGATCAGAATAACGTCCAGGAGTTCTATTCTGCTTGGCTAACTATTTCTATAGTCCAACGCTCCGGTAAACAAATACACCAATAGCAAGCAAGGACATATGCCTCAGCCAATGGCAATCTGTGAGATGTAGTTCTTCACCCAGTATATCACGCCGCTTCAGTGCCAACTGATAATTGAATAATTCGTTTTGTTGGGAACATTGTGCGTGTGTGTGATATAATCCTCGATACATTAAGATTGTAAAGAGGTTTTCGTAGGTCGAAATACAGACCCTCCCCAAGAAGCAATCCCACAACAGTTGTCAGTACTCCTGGATACCTATTTACTACTAACTGGACAGAGCAAGCTCTGATCGAGCAAAATGTAGGATTTTGAAGTGATGCGATGCAGGGAGGGCGGAGCCACCAGGACTGAGCCAGAGTTGACTAGTGAGAAAACTCTGAACGACGGAAATGTTGGCAGTGGTTTTGCCACATGACCAGGAGTAAAGTTGGTTTGTCTTAAACTCTGCGGAAGGAAGTTACACGGAGGAATAAATGGAAATATGAATATAAATACGATAAAAATAAGGAACAATTTGTAATAAGTGTCAAAACACTTACTCTCGCAAGCGGTCATGCACTCACGCACACCTACACACCCATTAGCTTTACCTAAATAAGTTCTATCTGGAAGAGCGAGGGAGAGAACGGTTCTTAAAGTATATAGTAAGAGCGAGGCTATAAATCTTGGCCAGATGCCACAAAGGAAAAAGTGTAATACGTAATGAGATTTGCGGGGAGTTGCCAGCGAGCCGTAGCCTCTTCCCTAGCCTGGCGACGCCCTCAAGTTCTGTTTTTGGTTTCAAACTTTTCTGCTGTTTTCCTCTTGGGGCTCGTAATGGAACTGAATGTCCACCCCCACCCACCCCCCTCTCTCTCTCTCTCTCACACTCACTCTCTCACTCTGGCACTAGGCTTGCCATTTACATGGAAGATGGTGGATCAACAAGATAGGAAAGAAAGTGCAAATATTGTGAACGACCAAATGGATACTCGCGCGATTATTATTTATTCAATTGTAATAAGTTCCAGCAGTTTGGGAATCTTTTCAAAATGACACTGTGCCGGTGACAGGTGCCACTGTGCCGGTGACAGGTGCCACTGTGCCGGTGACAGGTGCCACTGTGCCGGTGACAGGTGCCACTGTGCCGGTGACAGGTGCCACTGTGCCGGTGACAGGTGCCACTGTGCCGGTGACAGGTGCCACTGTGCCGGTGACGGGTGCCACTGTGCCGGTGACGGGTGCCACTGTGCCGGTGACAGGTGCCACCGTGCCGGTGACAGGTGTCACTGTGCCGGTGACAGATGTAGCCTAATTCCAGCTTCATAACTTCCATTAAATAGACAGTTAAAGAAAAAAATATTGACAGTAAAATTGACTCTGTACTTATACCACACAAGAAAAAAAAACCCCGCTTCCTGGTCTTTCACACCTGGCGCGCTAATTACACACCTGGATGTTCAATGTCATATTTTTTCCTAGTTATGGACGGAAGTGGATTGAGCAACTACTGGAGTGCCTTTCACCTGCCGACCGCAGCCCCCACAGGGGAAGATCCCTTCATCACATCTTACGACACGACTTCGTTGTTGTTTTTAGATTCAGCTTACTCAGAAGAAAATGTTACAAGTATCACAGGCTATGGTGATCCCGCGACTCTGTTGTGTCCAGTTCCCACTAATGTCCTAGTCTCCTGCCTCGATTTAATTTAAATAGTCTGCTCTTCTCCATAGTGTGTATTCCCCCCTCAGTATCGTGTATATAGTCATATGTATAGTGTATATTATAGTTACAAGCCACAATGGAGCACTGAAAACAGGAGATGATTTTTCATCTACAGGGTTATAAACCTATGGAACCGCCTACCCGAAGCTGTTGGATTTTAAAATACAGTTGGAAAAAAATCACCTGGGCAATAGGTGGGATGGGGCTTTAACAAGCCGTCGGCTTCCTGTCCTCAGAGGCCACTAAGGTTAGTGACCTTCTGGTAAATTCAGGTAGATAAGTAGTGATCATATCCCCCCCCCCCACAAGCCTCACAAGAGCAACGATGGAGTTGCCGGTGACATTAGCTGTGTAGTGTTCTTAATGAATCCTTAAGTTTCTAAGTACTCTTAAGTATGCCATGCTGTGAAGTATACATGCTGTCAACCTTGTATTTTTGTATATCCTCGCTCAGGTGCTGTGTGTGTGTGTGTGTGTGTGTCAATTGATTCATTCATTTCCTGTACGGACATATGAAAATTCGGTGTGCATTCTGATTTAGTCTTTCATTAGTTGCACTTTGCACCAGCACCAAGTTGCACCAGCTGGGGGGGGGGCAGGAGGGAGAGCAACTTGAGAAGGAAGCGACAAGACTTGTACCAGAACTTTCCTTTCTATCAGTTATTAGGCTTCCTCTCGTCCTGGGGCTGCTTGGCTCGGACCATTGGTAAATGAAACTGTATACACCGGTAACTGACAGTACCAAGGACAGTGACAGCTGGAAAGATACTCGTAGAGATACGGAGATACATAGAGCTGCATAGGTAAAACAAAATATCGTATAATTGTCCGATGTAACTTGACTAGTGGAGCATCACCACGACCCCCCAGCACTGCTAGACATTCAGATGCACTTGTAAACAATTAAACGTTGTTCTAGAGTGAACATTGTTAAACACACACTCTTGATCACTTTTAACTTTTCATGCTCTTCAAGGCCACGTGTTGTCTAACTTCTGGGTACATATTCAACTGCTACGTGAAGTCATATCACGTGAAAGGAAACGTGCCCAACTGTTTCTTCCCTGGTTAGAGATTGATAACATCCTCGCGCTTCGACCTGAGTTCGTATCCTGGAAGGGGAGGATTGACTAGGCGCCAACCATTAACTGTACGCCTCTGTTCACCCGGCAGAGAATGGGTACCTGGTTGTTAAAATTTTACTGGTCTTATTCCAGGTAAAAGTAGGATAAAGGACCTGCCTGGAACGCTATGCATGTTTCTTTACAAGAATGTAAGAACTCTTGTATGTACAGTATATATAAATAATAAAAGTGTCCCGTCGTTTATGAGTTAAGGATGTAGGCTACTGTGCTACAGAACTCATTGGGGGTGAAGTCTAGCAGGTATCTCATGGACTGGTCTGAAGATTCAACTCAAGATTGAAGAAAACTCTTGTATTCTTGCATCCTTTTATAATCTTGGTTTGTTCTGAATTTTCTCAATGATAGAGAAAATATGGTATAGCCCTAACCCTTGTGATACCCTGCTTGTTGTGGTATCCTTAGTTGTGGTATCTACCTCACACCGTGAGCTTCTGGCTCCCGTTGGAGAGGTCTTCCCCTTACCCAGTTTATGACCCTTCACATTTCTTTAGTTTGTATAGGCGGCTCTTGTGTGGGAATGTCAAATACCTCTTGATAATCCAAAGAGAGAGAGAACCTGCATATCCATAGGATATGGATATGCAGGATATGGATATCTCGTCCTTATGGCTTTCTTGTAAAATTATCAGGATGGATTTGCTTCCTATAAATCCATTAATGTGATGGTGGATTGTAATTCATAGGATCATCCCGCCTCTCCCTTCGTGAATGTAGACACCACATTAGCCCATATTCTACTAGTCTGACAGCTCCACTTTCCTTAGTGAGTCTTTGCATACAGTCCCACACAGTTCTGCTCTAAACTATCGCAAGTTTCCTGTGGTACTTAAAAGGATTTGATATCCAGAATTACCGTTTTTATAACGTCTAGTTCCCTTTATTTTTTCTCCCTTCCTATTTATACGACGATGCTGAAACTCGGACCAAATGAAACCCTTTTCATATACAACTAGTCAAAAAAGTTTGATCGAAATAGAACTAGTTTTCATTTATTGCATATTTTTGGCAAATTTGGAAATAATGCTCCCTTAAGTGCTTCTCTATCTGAGGTGTCGTAAATGTTGCCCGACCTCAGGTGTGGCTGCGTGTCCTCATGTGTCCGGTAACACATTAATGTCCGAGCGATGAGGTAAACTGTCCGAGCGTCCAATTAACAATTCGGTGCTAGCACCATTAATCAACTGATGGATAGGTGCTTGGAGTTTCTTCTGTGAAGGCGCTAATTGATAGCTTTCTCGTGTGGGGGGTCGAGCACGGTGTTGACCTCTCGCTGTGTTGGCTTCTTGCTCCAGTATCGCAGCTAGTTTGTTTCCTTGATTGATAAGATTGATAAAGATTAAGCCACCCAAAAGGGGGCACAGGCATGTATAGCCCGTAAGTGGAGGCCCTTTGGAGCCATTACCAGTACCAATAGCTGGTACTTGCGATCTGTGGATGTTCTTTCCTTGGCTGAGAGAACGTAAAGTAGCAGTGAGGTAGGAGAGATGGAAGGAGGGGAGGGGGGGGGTGAGGCAGATAGGGAGGCAAGCAAGCAAAGATAGGGAGAATGGGCCAAGTGAACGGAAGACAAAGTGAAAGAGAATGATAGGAAAGAGTGGCACAAAGTTCACTGGCATCTTAAGTATGCTCTGCTCTTTTGGACGGCGTCTTCTACACTTTCTCTGTCTTTATGGAGAAGGTAGAGGACCGCAGATGTCTTGGTGGGCCTTGGTGGACCTATACCTATAATAGGTTAAGTAATAATTGTAATTACGAAGCAATAAGATGCTTATCTTAACATACTAAGAAGGTTAGGTAAGGTCGGTGTTTTCTATGAAGCTTTTCAAGGTAAACTAGTATGTTTAGTATGTCACATATGCACGTATTTAATAAGTCAGTACTGACTATACGAAAGTGCGCGAAAGTGCGAGAACGGATTTGGTGGTCACCTTAGCCGAGCTTTTAACACGGTGGAGATGGCAGTACCCCTGTTGCGTACTAGGCTAATATTTCTAGGTTCCGCAACTTGCCCAACCTTGTGGACGATCAGAAAAAAGCTGTTGTATCACAAGACGGTCAACTATCAGTAGTTTGACTCTGAATGGACCTTCCCAAAGGTGGCCACTCCATCAACGATGATTCACTCCTCGCATGACTAGCATGGGAACCATGATGTTATAGTGGTCTTGAAGCGGTGTTCACCGCTTCAAGAGATGACATTGACTACAAAAGTTCTTGCCGACACCCAACCACTTGGGCTGGACGGTAGAGCGACGGTCTCCCTTCATACAGGTCGGCGTTCAATCCCCGACCGTCCAAGTGGTTGGGCACCATTCCTTGGACTCTCGTTCCATCCCAGATCCTTATCCTGACCCCTTCCAAGGGCTATATAGTAGTAATGGCTTGGCGCTTTTCCTTGTTTCTATTTATTTTTCTTGCTGACACGTGCCCGCAACTTCCCGTTGTACGTTACGAGTGTTGCTTAGCATTAAATGAAACAGTAATATAAAATATTTAATTGAGAAAACAGTGTCAGCACCAGGCTTTGAAATTATTAATTCAGTTGGACCTTTAAAGTAGTTCTTTAAACTGAAACGGAGAGTACTTGGGAACACCGGTAACGAGACCGTTTAGGCTGTTGAGACATCTGCTGGGACGCTAAAATCTGCCTGTGGCAGTACGTGCTGTCGCCTGTCTTATCTCGATAAAGACATCACCACAGACGAGCAGAACGCTACTGCTCCCTTCTGTTCACACCGCTCGTAGACAAAAAGGTAGTTTGGCATTATTGCTGTGGGACTCGTGCTAGGCAATTTGAATGGGAAATGCTGAACTTGATAAGCCCTCGTGCACCTCCTACCATTTACCACACTATGACCACCATTTCATAGCTACAGGGACCTTCACCGCTTCTACCGGCAACCACGTCATCGTGGTTGGGAATGATGGGTGGGAGGAAGGAGGGCAGAATGTTACATAGTACCAAGTGACGAGCATCCCGGTGCAGACACCAGCCCTCTCTGTTGACCAGACCACACACTAGAAGGTGAAGGGACGACGACGTTTCGGTCCGTCCTGGCTCACAATCGGCTTGAGAATGGTCCAGGACGGAGCGAAACGTCGTCGTCCCTTCACCTTCTAGTGTGTGGTCTGGTCAACTTACTTTAGCCACGTTGTGACTCATTGCCTGCACCAGCCCTCTCACTGAGGTCTGGGCTTATAGCCTCTCCGTGATATCATTGATAAATATTAAGTAAAATCGGTATTCTGTGTTTTCTTCAGTTTCTTAAATGGGTTTCTATCTGGTCCCCATCGACGGCATGTTTGCCTATTTTGTGTACAGGGACTGTGAGTGTGTTTACCAGTCGACCCATTCATGGGTGTGGAGTCCCCCTAGCGCTGAGTGAGACGGGAAAGTGTACCTATAACATTGACCTGGATATCTGTTGTACAGTTGGGTTTCTGAGACAAGTCAGTAGGGTCTTCTTGCTTATATACTTTGGAAACTAGAACTGGAAGAGCAACAATGCCGCCTCAGCGGGAATAGAGCTGGAGACACTTGGAATATTAACAAGAGCATGCTTGCCCTTGCAACTGTGTGTGTGTGTGTGTGTGTGTGTGTGTGTGTGTGTGTGTGTGTGTGTGTGTGTGTGTGTGTGTGTGTGTGTGTGTGTGTGTGTGTGTGTTTACTAGTTGTGTTTTTACGGGGGTTGAGCTTTGCTCTTTCGGCCCGCCTCTCAACTGTTTACTAACTACACTAACTATATATTTTTTTTTCCACACCATACAGACACACACACACCCCAGGAAGCAGCCCGTGACAGCTGACTAACTCCGAGGTACCTATTTACTGCTAGGTAACAGGGGCACTTAGGGTGAAAGAAACTTTGCCCATTTGTTTCTGTGTGTTTACTAGTTGTGTTTACTAGTTGTGTTTTTGCGGGGGTTGAGCTTTGCTCTTTCGGCCCGCCTCTCAACTGTCAATCAACTGTTTACTAACTACTTTTTTTTTTTTTTTTTAATTTCCCACCCCACACACACAAATGTGTGTGTGTGTGTGTGTTCTAGTGTTGTCTTGTGTTGAGGTACACTCGCCCAGGGAAGTGTATCACCCTTACCTCTTGCTGTCTTACACCTGATGCAACTCTTCTCACTCGATTGTATCGATTCCTTTTTTTGGTCTCATGGTCTTCAATTCTTTAAGAAAACACTAAGATCCTTGGGGGGGGGGAAGGAAGGGAACTATCAGGGGGAAAGCGCCAAGTCATTACGACTATATAGCACTGGGAAGGGGTCAGGATAAGGATTTTGGGATGGGACGGGGGAGGGAAGGAATGGTGCCCAACCACTTGGACGGTCGGGAATTGAACGCCGACCTGCATGAAGCCAGACCGTCGCTCTACCGTCCAGCCCAAGTGGTTGAGCGGGGGGGGGGGGGGGGATGCCCTGTGTGACCAGATGACGTCATCATATCAAAGCGAAAAGTCATGTAGAAGAGAACTCAAATAAACACATAAAACAAGAGAGGAAAGAAGTAAAGACAGACACAGGCCAAATTAAGGTAAGTTACACACAGAAATCACAATTGCATGATGCATCAAATGAACAAATCCACAAGGGCCGTGACGAGGATTCGAATTTGCGTCCGAGAGAGTGAGGGAATGTCTCACGAAGCATCACGGATGCTTCGCATATATCCGGGTCGCATATATATATACGCATATATCCGGGTCGTGCCCAGCACCCCCTCCCCTCCCCCTCCTGTCAACGACCACCACACGACCCGGTCCTCCTAAAAGAGCGTCGCATTTTGACGTCTACTCCGCCTAAGGCCAAAAATGATCATATACTAGAAAATGGCAGCGGCTCGCGAAATTTGACACACTGTCCCGTTTTCTGTTTTGGGTTCTCTGGTGGGTTAGGCTAAAGGGGCACTTTAGTACGACAGTTTCTTGACGTTGGGGAACCTTAGGAGGATGGGGTGCAGTACCACCGTGTCGCCCACTCTGGCCCCCCCCCCCACTCTGGGGGCCCCCCACTCTGGGGGCCCCCCCCACTCTGGGGCCCCCCCACTCTGGGGCCCCCCCCCACTCTGGGGCCCCCCCACTCTGGGGCCCCCCCCCACTCTGGGGCCCCCCACTCTGGGGCCCCCCCCCACTCTGGGGCCCCCCCACTCTGGGGCCCCCCCAACTCTAGCCCCCACCCCCCAACTCTAGCCCCCACCCCCCAACTCTAGCCCCCCACTTGACCCCCATAACAAATGCATACGACGTAATGAACAAATACATTACTCGGCTTACAGTCAACTCTATATATGTTTTTCTGAATGTTTTTTTTTTTATTTTGTGTGCGCGCGCGACTATCTACACTCCCCTACTTACCTAGTTAAGCTTCAGCTCTTGAAACCAGCCTCTGAGCTTGGACTAAGCTGGAGTTGACGTCCCCAAGCGCTTCCTCCCGGATCTGGCACATGTTGGCACTTCATTGTGTTTTGCTTTTGCACTTGCCAAATGTCGAGTGTCACTTGTCACCTGTTTCATTAACACTTGCACACAACACCTCAAGGACGAGCCTTTTATTGTCGGTAAACGTTTAGCGCGATATAAATTTGATCACCTTTAGTGGAAAATAAAACATAGCCTTGAGGACCTCATTTGGGGGGAGGGGGGGGTGATGTGAGGCACTAACCTAGTTCTGCTTTCCGGGGTTGAGCTGTGGCTCTTGGCTCCCACCTCTCAACCCTACCATATGTTCACTATCCTAACATTTAAACATTATTTCTAATGTTTGTAGTTCAATTGGGTCACTTATTTTCCAGCGGTGTCCCCCTGTTCGTCCAGGCATGCTGAATAGCCTGTCCTTGTCTGCCATGAACATTTCGTTGAGTATTTTGTATTTGGTGATTATGTCTCGCCTGTTTCTTCTCCGTGTCGTGAGGTTTAACTCATTTAGTCTTTCCTCATAACTCGTCCATCTTGGCTCTGGAATTAGTCTGGTGGCATATCTCTCATACTTCTCGAGCTTCGTTTCAAGTTTACCGAGATAAGGTTTCCACGCCGGTGCCGCTTATTCTTGAATTAGTCTGACATATATGACTTACGATGTCCTGAGCAACTCTTTGCTCAGATTCCTAATGGCAGTTATGTTGGCCAACTTTGCATACGCTGTTCTACCTGGATTGTACCTGGATGGGGTTCTGGGAGTTTTTTTTACTCTCCTAAGCCCGGCCTTGACTTATGAGAGTTTGGTCTACCAGGCTGTTGCTTGGAGCCTGGTAGACCGCAGGCCCAGATACCCACCACAGCCCCGGTTGGTCCGGCACTTCTTGAAGAAAATTGTCTAGTTTTCTCTTGAAGATGTCCACGGTTGTTCTGGCAATATTTCTTATAGTCGCTGGGAAGATGTTGAACAACCGCGGACCTCTGATGTTTATAGTGTTCTCCGATTGTGCCTATGGCACCCCTGCTCTTCACTGGTTCTATTCTGCATTTTCTTCCATATCGTTCACTCCAGTACGTTGTTATTTTACTGTGTAGATTTGGGACTTGGCCCTCCAGTATTTTCCATGTGTATATTATTTGATCTCTCGTCTCCTTTCTAGTGAGTACATTTGGAGAGCTTTGAGACGATCCCAATAATTTAGGTACTTTTTCGCGTCTAATCGTGCCGTATATGTTCTCTGTATTCCCTCCATTTCAGCAATCTCTCCTGCTCTGAAGGGGTAAGTGAATACTGAGCAGTACTCAAGATGAGACAACACAAGTGACTTGAATAGTACAACCATTGTGATGGGATCCCTGGACTTGAAGGTTCTTGTAATCCATTTTTCTAGCTGACGCAAGATTTGCTTAGTTATGCTCCCCAAACGTTAAGGTCGTCAGTCCATTCTTAGAGGGCTGGAGGTGTGTGGTATCGTGCACATGACGGGGTACACACCTGCCACCACTGCCCAGTGTTGGTGTCGTCAGGTGGAGCCTTTGATAGATGGCGATGCTCCATACATCAGGCGTGTTGCTTCTTAGCGTCTCAGTGATGGAGATGATGTGTTTGCCAGTGTCCGGGCGAGAGAGTGCGAGAGTAAAGAGAGCGAGAGCAACAGAGAGCAAGCAAGCAATAACCTAGAGGTGTACAAGTCATAGTGTGGATGTGGAGTTGGCATATATATCCCCCTCCCCCCCCCCCTCCCTGCCTCCAGCTCTCCAATTCCCTCGGACTCCAGACAAATTTTATCTGAATATTTAGGTTCATGTTCGTCAAAGGAAGTCAAATTAGGCTTCTCATTTTTTTTTTGTAGTTTTAATATTACATCGTTGACGGCTGCTAGCAGCAGCAGCAGCAGCAGCAGCAGCAGCAGCAGCAGCAGCAGCAGTTGCATTAATTGACTCGTAAATTGAAGATAATTATACAAGAAGACTCAAATCTTTTATTGTCGCGATTGCTCGACACGTGAACACAGCGTGTTGTAGTGAGAATACAATTCATGTGAAATGTATAATATCGGAATAGCTTTTAAAAAGGTTGTAAATTGCTCGCAGTCGTCGTTTTGACGGTATTTAGTGAGTAATACTAGCGGGAGAGTGATACGGGCTCGCCATAGCCCGTGCTACTTAGGACTTTTTGTTTCGAGTAGCTGAATCTAAAACAATAGTGGGTGACTGTGGATGGGTTGACGCCACCGCCAATCAACTAGGCTGTTGTGGAAAGCTGTGAGCAGACTACTGCAGTCTCGCATGACAATGCCAGCTGGAAATAATGTGTCATGGTGTCTTAATGTTCGGGTTTACGATTGTGCTGAAAGTTTACACTTCCTGCTTGTAGAGGGATGATGGTGAATTGTGACTCCCTGATGTACACGACTATCACCATATCCAAGGCCCTGGCTGGGACAGGAAGCCTGCTGGTTTGTGAAGCCTTCCTATCCTTTCTCGGATGAGGGCTTCCAGTTGAGTTTCAAGAGGTAAAACTAAGAGAACTATTTTGGGGGAGGTCGGTCGGCCGAGCGGACAGCACACTGGACTTGTGATCCTGTGGGCCCGGGTTCGATCCCAGGCGCCGGCGAGAAACAATGGGCAGTGTTTCTTTCACCCTATGCTCCTGTTACCTAGCAGTAAAATAGGTACCTGGGTGTTAGTCAGCTGTCACGGGCTGCTTCCTGGCGGTGGAGGCCTGGTCGAGGACCGGGCCGCGGGGACACTAAAGCCCCGAAATCATCTCAAGATAACCTCAAGAATTTGGTTTATGCATGATAACTTGGCTAACTTAAATTTGCCGCTGATCAGGTTCCTTAGACATTACGCCAAACATTTCCTTACTAATTGTCAAGTCTTCTGTCATGTCTTCTCTTGTGAAATGCATTTCATTCTAGTACTGAAGGTAACTTGACTCTTAGGTGAGCTTGATAATCCTGGTTAAACACTTTTCATGTGATGTTCGGACTACGACTCCCGAGCGCTGTCCACTCAGCCGCGAGGCCCCAAATTTACATTCGGGGCCTCAACAAATTTATATGAATACATTTCCGAAGTGTTTGTGTACATCTTTTCCCCCATCCTCTCCCTCATCTCCCTCTTCCTACCATTTCTCTCTCCCTGTTGGAAAAAATATGATAAATAATCCGCTATTTCAGATTTTATGGTAGTTTTTCTGTCGCAATAAAAACCGACTATTAAAGGCGGGAGGCAATGGGGGGCCCCGACCCCTGACCCCACGTATGACAATCCCCAACCACCAATGTGTCACCCTGTAAAGCTGTAAAGTTGAGTGAGGCTAACGCTAAACATCTGGCCTTCGACTTTAGACACACACACACACACACCACACACACACACCACACACACACCACACACACACCACACACACACCACACACCACACACACACCACACACACACACCACACACACACCACACACACACCACACACACACCACACACACACCACACACACACCACACACACACCACACACACACACCACACACACACCACACACACCACACACACCACACACACACACCACACACACACCACACACACACCACACACACACCACACACACACACACACACACACACACACACACACACACACACACACACACACACACACACACACACACACACACACACACACATTATATTTTATAAATTTAGAAAGACGGCTGTGCATATCGGTCAATATTGTCTGGAACTGACCCTAACACACACTTCGCCTGTGTAATTACATCAGATTCCACGACCTTTATTGATTGAATTAAAACAACTCTGACTTCAATTTTGTGTTTATACTACCTTGCCCAGCCAACAAATTATTTAACATTTGTTTTAATAAGGAAATCCGTAGGAAACATTTTAATCGATGCTGGAATATAAACTAATCAGTAAATATTGTCTACCATTACCTTGATGTCAATTAATCTAAATTAAATGTTTCTTAATGTTTAGGCTGTGTGCGTTCTTGCTTTAATAATTCAAATAATCAACTCTTCTTTCCAATAAATTGAATACATTTCTGAAATTAATGTAGGAATAGATTTTCATTAATAGATTATCGTGTGCTGGCCCTGAGGCGTATATATATCTGGCCCTAAGATATCAGGTCCTAAGGCCTATATCTAAGGCCTGCCAGTGTGGTCCCAGTAGGCCAGAGCCGACTTGATATCCTTGAGAAGCAACCAGTGTCTCCAAGAGACGTAGTCTTCCTCTTCTCGTGCTTGTGTAGTCTTGATCTTATTGACTGCTTACCTGAGAGCTTCTTGACTGATCTTACGACCTTTAACTCTTGCCCTGATTTTGTCATTCACTGTCGCGGGGATTTTTGTCATTCACTGTCGCGGGGATTTTTGTCATTCACTGTCGCGGGGATTTTTGTCATTCACTGTCGCGGGGATTTTGTCCATTGATGTGTTATTAGTTACTGACTCAATTTGAAAGTCGGCTGCGGCCAGATGTTCCCTGTAACCTTAATGATTTAATTGGTTCCGGTCCTGTTAGCTTATTTTTAATAAGATGTAAATACATTGTAGCTTCAGTAACTCGTTAGGTCCGACACACAGTTTGAGCTCGTTAATGGAACGGTCATTGTCATTGAAACTTGTTTGTTTAAATTAAACATCAACTACGTGATAATGATCTAGGACTGAAAGGTTGTCACATTCTCTATTTTGTGACGTGTGGAGTTGGGTGTTTAGTGTTCAGCCACGTTGTTGTGTCCGGCTGTCTGCAGGAAGCGACTGTGTTTTCTTATGAGATCTTAAATCTTCATCAATTATCTGCGGGGACGGTTGATAGGCCAGGGGCCAGATTCACGAAAGCACTTACGCAAATACTTACGAACGTGTACATCTTTCCTCAATCTTTGACGGCTTTGGTTACATTTATTAAACAGTTTACAAGCATGAAAACTTGCCATTCAACTGTTGTTATTGTTATAAACAGCCTCCTGGTGCTTCGCAGCTCATTAACTGTTTAATAATTGTAAACAAAGCCGCCATAGATTGAGAAAAGATGGACAGGTTCGTAAGTGTTTGCGTAACTGCTTTCGTGAATCTGGCCCTAGGTCTTGTCAGTGGTGCGTGTTCTTGTATAGGTTCGTACAGTGAGGTCATCCCCGTGTGGTGGTTGATGTATAGTGTGGGTGTAGAGGTGGTGTGGTGTGTGTGGGGGGGGGGGGGTCGGGGGTGTGGCCCCACCCACCTCCTGCTCTACACCTTCGTCAGTCATGTCACCCCATTGTCAACATGGCCACTGCTGAGTATAGCTAGGCCCCCCCTCAGCCTGCACCTCCAGCCCCCCCCCCCCCCTCCCAAGCCTGCACTACCAGACCCCCCCCCCTCCCAAGCCTGCACTACCAGACCCCCCCCCTCCCAAGCCTGCACTACCAGACCCCCCCCCTCCCAAGCCTGCACTACCAGACCCCCCCCCTCCCAAGCCTGCACTACCAGACCCCCCCCCCCCTCCCCTCCCAGCCTCAGGAGACGTTCCCACGTACTTTAATACCAAACCGGAAACGCAGCATCTGTGCGTATCTCTCACCAGCTCATTACAGGTGTGGGTTGATGTAGGTGTGTGGTGGGGGGGAGCTCGAAGACCAGGCAGGTGTGGATGACAGAGGCGAGGGGGAGGGGTGGATCCGGCAAGAGGTCACCCACACCTGTTATCTCTACACGTGGTCACTCTGCTCTTTAATTAACAACGGGTCAGCCGCCAATTATACTAACTCGTTCAACAACTTTGATATTAAAGGAGAAAATATGTCCCTAACCTTATGAACAGCGGGGGGGGGGGGAGGGGGGGGGGGAGGGGGGGGGGGGGTGGTCATTAATGCAATACTTAAGGCTGTTGGGCAGGTTTCTCTGCGAGATCTAAATATATATATATATATATATATATATATATATATATATATATATATATATATATATATATATATATATATATATATATATATATATATATATATATATATATATATATATATATATATATATATATATATATATATATATATATATATATATATATTGGCGTCGTCTGACGTTTGTGCTTGTTAGTGGTGTACTTGTTTGATGATTTGTTGAGCGCCTGCTTCAGCGCCTGCTTCAGCGTCTGCTTGATGCCTGCCTCGTCCATATCTCATGATTCATCAGCCAGTTGTATTCATCTAGTTGTGCTTGCGGGGGTTGAGCTCTGCTCTTTCGACCCGCCTCTCAACTGTCAATCAGTCAACTGTTACTACTATTTTTTTTTTCTCGCACTCTCCTCCCCCTCCCCAAGGAAGCAATCCGTTACAGCTGTCTAACTCCCAGGTACCTATTTACTGCTATGTAATAGAGGCATCAGGATGAAAGAAACTGCCTATTTTTTTTTTCGCCGGCAATCGACCCCGGGCCACAGGATTATGTGTCCAGCGTGCTATCCACACAGCCACCGGCTCTCCGGTGGAGATAGTTGTGGGCTGGGGGGGGAAGGGAGGGAGGAGAGGTTTGTGGGACAATTTTATCCTCATTATTCACCTTCAGAATGAACAAAACGTTGGAACAATGGTGAGTATTGACTCACTGATGTGATGTATTTACTTTTATTATTATTAACATCTTTATTGACAAAATTAATTACAATTTTGCCTAATCTGAGGATTTTGATAGGTCTTATTAAAGTGAGGATAATGCTGGTATTCACTGTCACGCAGGACAGAGGGTCATACATAAGACAATAGGTCTAAACTGTAGGCTGAAGCACATATATATCATGGTTACAATCAATGTTTTAATGTATGGATACGTGAAAACAACTTTCTACTGTGCACTGCCACACAAGGGCAGGGATGGGTTCATAAGTGATGCAGCTTAGAAGTAATATAAATAAAAATTGTTCTTCATTCTTTAAAATGGACAAGCAAATTTTGGGTAAATTGTTAGGATGTCGTCCAGAACACCTGAGTCAATAAAATAGTTACACAGTTGGTGGTACAAGAGGCCAGGAGGTCTAAAGTCCTTTACGATTATGTATTGACTTAGCTCAATACAGTCAGAGAGAGAGTGGGGCTTCTCCAGTTTCACTGGTCCAATAATGTGGGTTATTAATTTTAATGATGTAATGTTGCAACTTAAGTCCTAGTTGCAGATGCCAACTTTTCCTGCAATTCGGTTCCACACTTTGCCAATAACATTTACAATTGATAAACTAATTTTTGTTCAGTACCAACTCTACATTAATCACATGGCATAATTCAGACTTGTGTCTTTGAAAATTGCTTAGGTGTTTTCAATTGTTAATATTTCTTAAAGCATTTAAATTAGGCCTACTCCAACCAGCCTATGTCCGTCCTACATCCCAGACCATTCCCTCTGAAAATTTGGGTGAGGCTAGCATTAAGCATCTGGTCTCCAACTTTGAAAGAGACGGACACTCTCGTGTGTGTACGTACACACTCACTCACTCACTCTCTCTCTCTCTCTCTCTCTCTCTCTCTCTCTCTCTCTCTCTCTCTCTCTCTCTCTCTCTCTCTCTCTCTCTCTCACACCACAAACATACGTAAGACCAATTCTGGAGTATGCGGCCCCAGCACGGAGCCCGTACCTTGTCAAGCACAGGACTAAACTGGAAAAAGTTCAGAAGTATGCCACTAGGCTAGTCCCAGAATTAAGAGACATGAGTTATAAGGAAAGGCTGCGTGGACTGCACCTCACGTCATTGGAAGACAGAAGAGCTCGGGGAGACATGATCACCACATACAAAATTCTCTGGGGAATTGACAGGGTAGACAAGGATGTATTATTTAACACGGGTGGTATACGCACAAGGGGACTCGGGTGGAAGCCGAGTACTCAAACGAGCCACAGAGACAGTAGAAATAACTTTTTTCAGTGTCAGAGTAGTTAGTAAATGAAATGCACTAAGTAATGGTGGAGGGAGATTCCATACGCAGTTACAAATGTAGGTATGATGGAGCCCAGTAGGCTCAGGAATCTGTACACCAGTTGATTGACGGTTGAGAGGCGGGACCAAAGAGCCAGAGCTCAACCCCCGCAAGCACAACTAAGTGAGTATACACCCACCGTTATGAGTGCTGGGAAGACACCACAAGCGTAGCTCTCATCCTGTAATTACAATTAAGACTACCACCACCACTAGTACTGTTGTTAGGACACACAGCCTCGATGAAAACCAAGAACATTCATAGAATCTTATTGTCCAATATATGGTGTAGTCAGCCTTGCATTCCTTACGTTATAGGCGATGCGTATTGGGCTGGGAGCCATCCTTCCCTAACGTTCCTTTCCCTGAAGGTCTAGAGAACGTTCCCCTCTGAAGGTCTAGAGAACGTTCCCCTCTGAAGGTCTAGAGAACGTTCCTCTCACTGAAGGTCTAGAGAACGTTCCTCTCACTGAAGGTCTAGAGAACGTTCCTCTCACTGAAGGTCTAGAGAACGTTCCCCTCTGAAGGTCTAGAGAACGTTCCTCTCACTGAAGGTCTAGAGAACGTTCCTCTCACTGAAGGTCTAGAGAACGTTCCTCTCACTGAAGGTCTAGAGAACGTTCCTCTCACTGAAGGTCTAGAGAACGTTCCTCTCACTGAAGGTCTAGAGAACGTTCCTCTCACTGAAGGTCTAGAGAACGTTCCTCTCACTGAAGGTCTAGAGAACGTTCCTCTCACTGAAGGTCTAGAGAAGCCGCGCCTCTACAGGTCCTATAAAAACAGAGGCAGGTTCGTATAGCAGTGTGGAATATGAGGGGAACAAGTGAGAAACAGGATGATAGTGAGAGAAGTAAGGAATATGCCTGTTGTATGGGCAATGCATTACCCATTCAATGTGAAATTGAAGTTTGAATGAGTAAAGGATGAATGAATGAATGAAATTATTATTTCAGCCCGTCCTCCTAAGATTTCCCTACATCAGGAAACTAACGTACTAACGTGTCCTGTATTCTGACCCACCAGAGGACCCAAAACAGAAAACGGGACAGTACGTCAATTTCGCGAGCCACTGACATTTTCTAGTACAACTACTACGTCAAAATGCGTCTATTAGGAGGACGGGTTGATTATATACGACCCATGTGGTAGCCGAGGTGAGGAAGGTAGGAAGTTATTGTGCAGTAACAGGGAAACCTTGGTATAATACCTAGGAAGAATGGAATAATTGTAATGAACAATTATCTGAATTATCTGAACGATAAAGTGGCAATTAACCCCGAAGAATGGAATGATGGACGGTGAAGGTGTCACAGGAATAAGTGACTTGTATATTGAGAGATTTATTCAGTGAACGTTATGTATTATTAATACATATTCTAATCATGAGACTATACATAAATATACATGGCTCAGGGCATTTTTTTTTAGTATATGGCTATGTTGAGATAATTCTGCTTAAGTGTGTGATATGAGATGGGTGAGGGGGGGGGGGGATAGGTGATCACATATTGGAGCTTGGTGAGGTGAGAATAGTTGATGAAAATGAAATGTTGGTGAGAAAATGTTGTTATTGACTGTACGAAGCAAGGCTCCAGGAGGAAGGATGATAAAGATTGAGTGAAAGGAAACTGGCAGATGTGTGTAAAGAGGATCGCGCCCGCCAAACACACACTGAAACTACGACGTTGGTACAACGTTCGAACAAGTTTTAACACCTAACTAGTTATAACAACCAATATAGCAAGTTGTAACAACGTTCTAATACGTCATAAACACGTTAAGCCAAGATGTAACAATTTTATTACAAGTTGTAACAAGAAAATAGAGACAGTTTCGGTTTGTGTTTCCAGGGGAACTGATAGTGATCTTAGAGTGAGAGTGAGTCTCTCTATGAACAAATAAAGTTTAGTACCATGTGGCATGTATAGCATTGTTATTTAGAACTTTGTGGAGGGTTGTGGCAGCACACTCGCCCATCTCGCAGAGCGATTTTGTTTGGGTTCGAGCCTAGTCAAGGGAGAGTTGCTTAGGCGCATATCGTAAGCTGTTTCGCCCTCCCCCCCCCCCCTCTCCCTCCTGTTCATTCAGCGATAATTGGTGACCTGATTGTAAACTGATTGGCGGGTCGTGTTCCAGGGAAAACCAGTATATGTTAATATACTAGGGTATACTAGTACAAGTATAATGCAGAATAGTGCTCCCATAAGATATATATATATATATATATATATATATATATATATATATATATATATATATATATATATATATATATGTCGTACCTAGTAGCCAGAACTCACTTCTCAGCCTACTATGCAAGGCCCGATTTGCCTAATAAGCTAAGTTTTCATGAATTAATTGTTTTTCGACTATCTAACCTACCTAACCTAACCTAACTTTTTCGGCTACCTAACCCAACCTAACCTATAAAGATAGGTTAGGTTAGGTTAGGTAGGGTTGGTTAGGTTCGGTCATATATCTACGTTAATTTTAACTCCAATAAAAAAAAATTGACCTCATACATAATAAAATGGGTAGCTTTATCATTTCATAAGAAAAAAATTAGAGAAAATATATTAATTCAGGAAAACTTGGCTTATTAGGCAAATCGGGCCTTGAATAGTAGGCCGAGAAGTGCGTTCTGGCTACTAGGTACGACATATATATATATATATATATATATATATATATATATATATATATATATATATATATATATATATATATATATATATATATATATATATATATATATATATATATATATATATATATATTGGTTTTCAGAATATATATTACATCATTGAAACCATCATCGCGGGGCTGTTTAGTAATATTTAAGCGAGTCGTAGCGCCAAGATGTAACATGAATATCTTCCACTTTTATGCTGTGAATGTTTCTCGCTCCTGCAGCTGGGTCTCCAGCGTTGGTCTCCAGCGTTGGTCTCCAGCGTTGGTCGCCAGCGTTGGTCGCCAGCGTTGGTCGCCAGCGTTGGTCGCCAGCGTTGGTCGCCAGCGTTGGTCTCCAGCGTTGGTCTCCAGCGTTGGTCTCCAGCGTTGGTCTCCAGCGTTGGTCTCCAGCGTTGGTCTCCAGCGTTGGTCTCCAGCGTTGGTCGCCAGCGTTGGTCGCCAGCGTTGGTCGCCAGCATGGAATTTAAACAAAAACATGAGCATTTTCATGACGTAGGTTTACTGACGTTAGTTAAGAAACGTGAGTTTGACTGACGTAGGTCCTCTGGCGTCTGTGCCTATGCACCAAGCGACTGATAATTGCGACACCCGCCTTAAGGAAGCAAGCACACTACACTACCCCCTCCTTGCCCGTATCTTAGAAACAGGTAACACACAATGCATACCGATTGTACTTCATTTTCGAGAGCATCCTATGCGGGAGTCTTATTAAAAGGGTCATTTCTTTTCCCTCCACATGACAAAGCTGATGCTGTTTGATGTCCACTGCGGTTTGGTTAGTTTTTTGCATCCAATAAAATATATTTGACGCAAATCGTCTAAACAGGTTATGCCAAGAGGTTTCATGTGTGCAGCACTCATTATTGCCATAAGTGCGGCTTGGACACTCCACCACAAGGATGCCAACCGGTTCCAGCGAGATATGAGGTATAAAAACATGTTGTTTGTTAATGTGATGAGCAAGTGTAGTGCTGATGGTGCATTTACTGGGCCTTGACCTCCCCCTTGGTTGCTTGTCGCAGGCACACAAGCACTTTGTGACACTTTGTCTTGCTGAGGGCACAGAAGCACTTGATGCGTCCCAGTAAGTGCAGGCAGGCACTGGGCTTCTTTCTAGGGGCGAGGTTGTTATATGCAACCTCGTAGCACAGCGAAGGCCACGAACTGTGCAATAAATGTAAACTAGGCCACCAAGATTGAGGAAAGATGAACAGGTTCCGTAAGTGGTGGCTTACGTAAATGCTTGGCGAGTCGTGGCCCCCGAAGCATGATTAGCGTACGGTGGAGGTGCGTGGTCAGCCTGTCCCCACGGTCAACCTGTCCCCACGGTCAACCTGTCCCCACGGTCAGCCTGTCCCCACGGTCAGCCTGTCCCCACGGTCAGCCTGTCCCCACGGTCAACCTGGCCCCACGGTCAACCTGTCCCCACGGTCAGCCTGTCCCCACGGTCAGCCTGTCCCCACGGTCAGCCTGTCCCCACGGTCAACCTGTCCCCACGGTCAGCCTGTCCCCACGGTCAGCCTGTCCCCACGGTCAACCTGGCCCCACGGTCAACCTGGCCCCACGGTCAACCTGGCCCCACGGTCAACCTGTCCCCACGGTCAACCTGTCCCCACGGTCAACCTGTCCCCACGGTCAACCTGGCCCCACGGTCAACCTGTCCCCACGGTCAACCTGTCCCCACGGTCAACCTGTCCCCACGGTCAACCTGTCCCCACGGTCAACCTGGCCCCACGGTCAACCTGGCCCCACTGTCAACCTGTCCCCACGGTCAACCTGTCCCCACGGTCAACCTGTCCCCACGGTCAACCTGGCCCCACGGTCAACCTGGCCCCACGGTCAACCTGTCCCCACGGTCAACCTGTCCCCACGGTCAACCTGTCCCCACGGTCAACCTGTCCCCACGGTCAGCCTGGCCCCACGGTCAGCCTGTCCCCACGGTCAGCCTGTCCCCACGGTCAGCCTGTCCCCACGGTCAACCTGTCCCCACGGTCAACCTGGCCCCACGGTCAACCTGTCCCCACGGTCAACCTGGCCCCACGGTCAACCTGTCCCCACGGTCAGCCTGTCCCCACGGTCAGCCTGTCCCCACGGTCAACCTGGCCCCACGGTCAACCTGTCCCCACGGTCAACCTGTCCCCACGGTCAACCTGGCCCCACGGTCAGCCTGTCCCCACGGTCAACCTGTCCCCACGGTCAGCCTGTCCCCACGGTCAACCTGGCCCCACGGTCAACCTGGCCCCACGGTCAACCAGGCCCCACGGTCAGCCTGTCCCCACGGTCAGCCTGTCCCCACGGTCAGCCTGTCCCCACGGTCAACCTGTCCCCACGGTCAGCCTGTCCCCACGGTCAGCCTGGCCCCACGGTCAGCCTGGCCCCACGGTCAGCCTGGCCCCACGGTCAGCCTGTCCCCACGGTCAGCCTGTCCCCACGGTCAGCCTGTCCCCACGGTCAGCCTGTCCCCACGGTCAGCCTGTCCCCACGGTCAGCCTGTCCCCACGGTCAGCCTGTCCCCACGGTCAGCCTGTCCCCACGGTCAACCTGGCCCCACGGTCAACCTGGCCCCACGGTCAACCTGGCCCCACGGTCAACCTGGCCCCACGGTCAACCTGGCCCCACGGTCAACCTGGCCCCACGGTCAACCTGGCCCCACGGTCAACCTGGCCCCACGGTCAACCTGGCCCCACGGTCAGCCTGGCCCCACGGTCAGCCTGGCCCCACGGTCAGCCTGTCCCCACGGTCAGCCTGTCCCCACGGTCAGCCTGGCCCCACGGTCAGCCTGTCCCCACGGTCAGCCTGTCCCCACGGTCAGCCTGTCCCCACGGTCAGCCTGTCCCCACGGTCAACCTGTCCCCACGGTCAACCTGGCCCCACGGTCAACCTGTCCCCACGGTCAACCTGGCCCCACGGTCAACCTGTCCCCACGGTCAGCCTGTCCCCACGGTCAGCCTGTCCCCACGGTCAACCTGGCCCCACGGTCAACCTGGCCCCACGGTCAACCTGTCCCCACGGTCAACCTGTCCCCACGGTCAGCCTGTCCCCACGGTCAACCTGGCCCCACGGTCAGCCTGTCCCCACGGTCAACCTGTCCCCACGGTCAGCCTGTCCCCACGGTCAACCTGGCCCCACGGTCAACCTGGCCCCACGGTCAACCAGGCCCCACGGTCAACCAGGCCCCACGGTCAGCCTGTCCCCACGGTCAGCCTGTCCCCACGGTCAGCCTGTCCCCACGGTCAGCCTGTCCCCACGGTCAACCTGTCCCCACGGTCAGCCTGTCCCCACGGTCAGCCTGGCCCCACGGTCAGCCTGGCCCCACGGTCAGCCTGGCCCCACGGTCAGCCTGGCCCCACGGTCAGCCTGTCCCCACGGTCAGCCTGTCCCCACGGTCAGCCTGTCCCCACGGTCAGCCTGTCCCCACGGTCAGCCTGTCCCCACGGTCAGCCTGTCCCCACGGTCAGCCTGTCCCCACGGTCAGCCTGTCCCCACGGTCAGCCTGTCCCCACGGTCAGCCTGGCCCCACGGTCAACCTGGCCCCACGGTCAACCTGGCCCCACGGTCAACCTGGCCCCACGGTCAACCTGGCCCCACGGTCAACCTGGCCCCACGGTCAGCCTGGCCCCACGGTCAGCCTGGCCCCACGGTCAGCCTGTCCCCACGGTCAGCCTGTCCCCACGGTCAGCCTGTCCCCACGGTCAGCCTGTCCCCACGGTCAGCCTGTCCCCACGGTCAGCCTGTCCCCACGGTCAGCCTGTCCCCACGGTCAGCCTGGCCCCACGGTCAACCTGGCCCCACGGTCAACCTGGCCCCACGGTCAACCTGGCCCCACGGTCAACCTGGCCCCACGGTCAACCTGGCCCCACGGTCAATCTGGCCTCAAAATACATCGCATTTTAACGTCACAATCCCCCAGCGAACAAAATGCGTTGTCCTATAAATCATAGCAGCTTACATTCACATTCTTTCATCACCACGGGGGAGACATCTCCCATCACGCAGGGTGCAGTTGCACCTCCGCTGATCTCCAGTATTGGCTATTGATACTGGTAATGGCTCCATAGGGCCACCACTTACGGGCTGTTCATGCCCGTGCCACCTTTTGGGTGGCTTCGTAGAGGCCAGAGTCGGCCGGCCGGGCGGCGCTGCTGCTGCTGCGGAGGCCAGAGTCGGCAGGCCGGGCGGCGCTGCTGCTGCTGCTGCGGAGGCCAGAGTCGGCAGGCCGGGCGGCGCTGCTGCTGCTGCGGAGGCCAGAGTCGGCCGGCCGGGCGGCGCTGCTGCTGCTGCTGCTGCGGAGGCCAGAGTCGGCCGGGCGGCGCTGCGGAGGCCAGAGACCAGAGACCTTAACTCTGTCTACGTGCCAAAAGCATTGTGAAAGTAATATTGGGAGTTGATGCCGTGTAACAAAAAAAAAATGTTGTTTTTGATATCAGAAGGCGTCTATTGGTGACATGTCTGCTTACATTAAACAGGTACTTCAAGAGAAATCAGAAAAATAATAATGGAAAGTTTGCCTTGCTCTTTAGTGATTTCACACATATTACGGGACACTGAGAGTTCATGGTTTGTGTCGGGTATATTGGCCCTGAATTCTATTAAGGAGAATTTATTCTGTCACACGACCGCAGATAAAACCTTTGAGTGACAAATCTGGAGGAAAACAATCTAAACTGAACTCGTAGCCTAATACTGACGGAGGGATGGTCCTGCGTGGACCCCAAGCCTCTCGCTGGCCCACAAAATGGTTCTCGTTTCTATCTAAGGCGGCGTATGAGTATTTATGACTTGAATGTTGGCGCTGGCAAGATTATGCCCAATCTGTTTAACAGCTTCTACTGTTAAATTACACACAGAGATCACACTAACGTGATGCATCAAATGAACAAATCCACAAGGGCCGTGACGAGGATTCGAACCTGCGTCCCCAGGTTCTGGGCAAGGCAGTGTCTGGGATGCTCCCGGACGCAGGTTCGAATCCTCGTCACGGCCCTTGTGGATTTGTTCTACTGTTAAATCTTAATTGAAATCGTATTTGGTTCGTAGCTATACGCTGTTTTAGATAATGGTCCAGTGGTCAGTGGGGCATTTCTCCACAGTGCTGACATTTCCTCTCATCTTCTGGAACACTTTTGGATCACCCTGTATGCTACTGTGTTTATTTTCGTCTTTGGATTATTTGTTTTTTGTTTTTCCCATTATTAGTAATAAGTTATTATTATTTAATGACCATTATTTTAATTAGTGCTATTAATACAAGTAGCACAATAATTTGGTCTACTTATTAACATTTACATCGGCTTTGAGTAGCTTGTGTTCACAACATTTTTCTATCAAGGGAAAATGTATTCTGCATTCTTTTAAAAATGTCCATTTCTACCGATATGTTAGTAATTCTTCTTTCAAGACATTTAATACTACAATATTAGGCCTACAAGGAATTTTTGTTTTCACCTTGACCTGTTGCTTCTGCTGTACTCCCTCACCCTCTCCCCCCACACACACAGATATAATAGAACCCAGTAGGCTCGGAAATCTGTACACCAGTTGATTGACAGTTGAGAGGCGGGACCAAAGAGCCAAAGCTCAACCCCCGCAAGCACAAATAGGCGAATACACTCAACACGACGATCCGTCGAGTTTAACAATGCCGCAGGTGGTTTGATGTTGTATCTAGAGGGAATGTTATAAATTCTGAGATTGTGTGGAGAGGAGAGTTGACCTGGTGAGTGTTACTGGTGTATTGAGGTTAGGAGAGTTGACCTAGCGAGAGGTTGGTGAGGTGAGGAGAGTTGACTTGGCTAGAGGCTGGTGTGTGACCCCAGGTGTGCGTGACCCCAGGTGTGCGTGACCCCAGGTGTGCGCCTCGGCCCCCTGGCGTCAGCGCCTGTAACTACACACACACACACCAGCTGGGGGAGGAGGCCAGCGGCGCCTCAGCTGCCTCGTCACTCAGTGTTCTGGGCGCTGAGTCCAGGTGCTGGTGTGCGGAGGTACGCTCTCGCGTCGCCCTCCTATCCCTTGTGACATTTGAACCCACCGCCATTAAGTGACCCATAAGGAAATGCTAGTCCAGTGTGGTTTACCGTGGAGGAAATATTGAATGGAAAAAGTGAATATTTGTCAATGAAACCGAGGAGGAAAGTGAGAAAAAAATTCGAGAACGTGAATGTTGGCCCGAGTGTTTTAGCCAACATCAAACCCGATATTTATTATTACCTGCTACGACACCCACACATATACATATGACGTTACAGTAGCGTCTTAATTATCGTCTTAATGAGCCGTTGGGTGTAACGGCAGCGTGGTGGATGAACGCGAGTGGAACATTCAATTTGAAAACGTTTGGAATAATTTTTCCCAGGGTGCGGAGGGGAGGTCCCGCTTAGTAATACCGGCCAGGGGCAGCGGTGGGCATGTGGGTACTGTGGGCTCCCTGGCGGGGCAGGTGTGGGGGTAGGCCTGTGCGCGTATGTTTGGGTAGGCCTCTGTGTGGGTGTTTGGGTAGGCCTGTGTTTGTGTGTTTGGGTAGGCCTGTGTGTGTTTGGGTAGGCCTGTGCCTGTGTGTGTGTGTGTTTGGGTAGGCCTGTGCCTGTGTGTGTGTGTTTGGGTAGGCCTGTGCCTGTGTGTGTGTGTTTGGGTAGGCCTGTGCCTGTGTGTGTGTGTTTGGGTAGCTTGTGTGTAGGCTTGAGTGTGTGTGTGTGTGTAATTACCTAAGTGTAGTTACAGGATGAGAGCTACGCTCGTGGTGTCCCGTCTTCCCAGCACTCTTTGTCATATAATGCTTTGAAAAGTGTGTGTAGGCTTGTGTGTGTGTCGTGGTGGGAGGGGGAGGTGGAAGGGTTCGTACAGCGAAGACAGCAACAGAAACGTTTCTGGCTTTGGGGGGGAGGTCTGAGAACATATACTTGTTCCGTTGGCAGCGTTAAATAGTGTGTGTGTGTGTGTGTGTGTCTGTAGTGGGGGGGGGGGGGAAGGAAGGTAGGCAGTGTTGAGGGAGCCCCCACATGGTAAAATGTCTAGAGGGACACGTGTCTACGCCACCCACCCTTATTGTAGTTTGTGTGGGGCCCCACCATCGCCAGTACAGCAGAGGTTATGGCTCTTGGCACTGTCACTCGGCTGGGCATCCCCCCCCCCCCTCGTGCGCTGTTGACTCTTGCAAATAAGTTTGGAGGGGTGGGTTCATAACGATTAAACCGCCGTGTGTTGCCAATCAAGATGTGGATGTTGATTGCGGGTGTTGTGTGGAGAGTGTACTACACACCCCCTGGGATGGGGGCAGTGTTACACTTCCTAAAATAACGCAGGAAGTTGGCAGTGGATCTGGTTGGTTTCCCCGCGCAGAATCAACAAGTATGCTGCCCGCAGCGGTAGCGCCGATTGTCTACTCTATATACTTATCTCTTCAAAGTAAACAAATGATTCCAGCTGGTGTTGAACCAGTCAGTTTGATGAGCACATGAGAACACCGGGGGGGGCTAGAGTTGCTTGGCCGACCAGGGCACAACCACAAGTTCCTACCGTGGACGCTGCATTGGCTCAGGTGTCTGGCTCCGTCAGGGGTCAGGTGACAGGTGATTGACAAGAAGATGGCGATATGGTTTCGCTGCTGATTTTAAATACGGTGTAACAAGTATTGAGTTTGTTGTAATTGGGATCGGGAAGCAAGAGTAATAGGATGCAATTCGTTCTGTTGTTGACATGAAGTTGTTCTTTGTAATCTATTGAGGTCCCCCATTGTTCTGCGTTGCTTGGGAAAGTAAATACAGTATACTAAGCTGTGTGGGGTTGGGCATCCTTCCCTGAGTAAACCCCAGGAGTCGAGTCAGTCAAGTTGTTACAAATGACTCGAATGTTTTCATGGATCCTGTTGTGCTGCCCAAACAATGATGCAATAAAATGCTAAATTATTAAAATGGAGTACTGTGCAAGCTCAGCATGACACACCAAATAATGTCATTAACGGCACTCGCTGTTCTAATCTTATTTTGCAACTGTTGTGTGTTCAGCCTGTCGTCAAATAATATAGTACTTACGGTTACTATGTATGTAAGTACAAAATAAGGATTGTTACTAAAGTCACGTTTTCTACCAGTAGTTGTGTAGGGTCCCTGGAAAGAAGGCAATAGGCAAACCTACATTCTATCCATAGCTATAGTTTTTTTTCCTAACTTTTGGATAGTGTAATGCAATGGAAGTACTAATATCCTTTCTGTATATTGTGTTAGGCAGGAACTGGCCTGTGTACTTGTTTGTTGCACACCAAGAACAGAAATTCATTATTACCAGTAATTAAATCTCCCAATTTTTTTTGGTTACTGACCATAGCCAGGGGTCTGTGACCATAGCCAGGGGTCTGTGACCATAGCCAGGGGTCTGTGACCATAGCCAGGGGTCTGTGACCATAGCCAGAGGTCTGTGACCATAGCCAGGGTCTGTGCCACGGATATATAATGTTTAGCATAATATTGTTTTGCATGGTAGGATAAAAAGTGTATCTCTAAATTAAAATCACAATCGAGTACAAGTATATTTGTACTGACTACGTTCCTAGTTTGCTTTAATAACATTTAGGTTACTATTTTAAGTTTATAAGCACATGAGAATATATTTTTGGACAGCGTTGTTTCTATGTTAAATTTTAACTTATGATACAGGTCTTTGCTACAAGAGTAATAGTTTTGTGGAAGGGTTGCAGATCAAATGAGTTCGATACCCTTTGATACATAGGAATTCTAGAATAATGGTAATAGGTTATCTAAATGGCAAAATGTGACATATTAGGATATTTTGATGTTTCTAGGAATAGATGACAATAGTTGTAGATTGATAGATTTATTCAATGAAAGGGAGTTACGTATTACATATTTACATATAAGATTGTACATGATGCAGGGTAAATAATGAAATTGGATTAATGTAAAATTAACTAGGCCTATGTGTTTGTTGAGAAAAGTAGACTATGCTTAAGTGTGTGATATGGGAATAGTTAGAATATTATATGGAGGTTTGTCCAATTCTATATAATGTAAGAAAACATTAAGTGGTAAAAGGGTGATCATAGTTTAATTCACTAGAATCCAGGCGGTAAAACAAAGAGAAACAAAAAAACAAGTAGATTGGCAAGTGATCTTGTAGAGAGAGACTGAGACTATGCAAATTAACTCGTGTTGTGGAGTGTAGGCTGTAAGCTACAAGGAAATGAATGTTTGGTTAAGAATGTCAAGGAAATGTCTGGAGTTGCATTAACAGGAGGGAGGAGAGGAGGAACGGCATGGTGGGATAAGAAGGTCGTAAGAGCAGTAGCTTAGAACAAGCAATGGATTTTATAGGTTCAAAGTAAACGGGGAAGTTTACTTTGAGAGTGAACTCAAAGTAATACTCTCAAAGTACTTTAAGAGTATTACGTTTACTCTCTCTTATAGAGAGTAAAAAAATATCGGAAAATGTTTGATCTAGGCCTCATAACGAGACGACTTAAAAAAACATTAAGTGTAAAGTCCTTCCAAAAGAAAGTAAACACAAGTGCACCAGGAAGGCTGGTTGATGGATTAAGCCTAATGTGAATGAAACTGGTGGATGGATTAGGCCTAGCATCTTCCTGATGATGGTTCTGGAAACCATTGTCCAAGCGATCCGGACTCTACCAGGCCTGGTTGGTTGGTTGTCTGGTCAACCAGACTGTTAAACGCTGCTGACATCAGCCTGGCATAAGAATCTCTGCCCCGGTGATCAGGTATCCTTTAGAGGTGTTTATCAAGTTCTAGTTTGAACACTGAGAGGGCGGCTAGTTCAGCCCCCATATGTATGATGTGTGTGTGTTGAAAATTGGAAGCCTTGAGCCCCATGATGTTGAGAGAATTGTCATTTTGGCTATTTAACCTCAGATTTTCATTGGGGGAGCCCCATTGCACTTCCTAATATGCTTCCTAGCATATACACAGAAATCACACAAACGTGATACATCAGTGAACAAAGCCAAAAGGAGCTTTGATGAGGGTTCGAACTTATGTCACTTGTGTTCCCAGACGCGCTCTAGTCGACTGCACCACGCCATAGTAAAAAAAAAAAAATGCAGCCTGGGGTACTATTGCACCCACAAGGATACCAAGACGTCCACTGAAGCCTACCTTGAGGTGTTTCCGGGACTCAGCGTCCCCGCGGCCCGGTCGTCGACCAGGCCTCCTGGTTGCTGTACTGATCAACCAGGCTGTTGGACGCGGCTGCTCGCAGCCTGACGTATGAGTCACAGCCCGGTTGATCAGGTATCCTTTGGAGGTGCTTATCCAGTTCTCTCTTGAACACTTGTGAGGGATCTGCCAGTTATGCCCCTTATGTGTAGTGGAAGCGTGTTGAACAGTCTCGGGCCTCTGATGCCTAACCGTGGTTTCACACAATTCTATGGTCTAATGAATACAGTTTGCAAAAATTCTAAGCGTTCCCAGTTATTTAGATGGTTCATTTCAATGGATTTGGGCAGTAAAAAAATATATGTACACTTTACAGGTCAGCGGTTTCTCCAGCTTTGAATGGGGCTGTTAGTGTGCAACAATATTCCACCCCTAGATAGCACTAGTGCCTTTTAAAATTACCATTATTGGATAATATTTTGTTTTAAAGGTTATTGTTATCCAGTTATTCTTGCTGTTTTGACAGCTACATTATTATGTTCTTAAAAGTAAAGTCTTCCGACGTGATTACCGCATTTTATCATTTTTTCCATTTTCACCAAAGGATCTGTAACTCATCTTCATTGAACAGTTTTTGTGTCCCCCATTGGAAGACCAAATTTACATCGGTTTGACGATTTCTTGGGTCCTCAGTTTTGTCGTAATGGTCTAGGAAAAATAAACTTGCTGTACAGGCCTAAATGTTTCCGATTCTGTCTTGTTTGGGTGCCAGTGCCATCTTAAATATAATTATTCATGTTGACACTTGCCAGCTAAATCAGCATGCAACAAAGGATGAAATTGAACTAGACATGGGTGCTCCATCACTGTCAAAACTATATTGCTCCAAACATTAAAAGTCTAATAGAAAAATTACAAAGACCGGAATGCACCAGTATACGATATTTGCTATTTTATTTGATATTTCGAGTCGATTAAGGCAGCGTCTGGGATGCTCACACACGTAGGTTCGAATCCTCGTCACGGCCCTTGTGGATTTGTTTACGAAATGTGATATTTTGTAGCTCACACTACCTCCCTGAGAAGCCTAACCATTACCCTTACATACATCCGTTACCCAATGCCGCGCTTCCTGTCGCGTCCTTCACCGGCTCCCTGGAGATCGTGACTGCACAAGTATGTCAACTGATTTCTGCTGTCTAGCGGCATATCCATGTGGCATTGCATTGTGTTCTCCAGACACTCTTATGGGACGCAAATTTGTCATTTTTAACTATGTACTCTTAAGTGTTAATGCATCATGTATACTTTTCTTAAACTTCGCATGATACTTAGTTTGACATGTTTAGTCATATAAAATTAGCCTAACGTCAGGTTCCCCCGTTCGAATGATGAGTTTTGTTTGAACAATGATGAGGCAGGGCAGTTTGTCACGTCATTTGCGTCTTAGTCTGTGGTGCCAAAACCCGTCAAAGCATACGAGTAATAGAGCAACTTGAAAGAGTAGAGTATAATTTCCCCCTGCGTCTCCTTCATACGCTGTTTTTTGCATAGCTCTCGAGTATGTTGCATGGTGTTTTGATATATTTCCTGATTACTGTAGTATCCCTGTGTACAGTAATTATTTTTGCTGTATTGAAATATGAATTTTACTCAAAACCTTCCAATTTTACAAGTTCCGAGGAAAAAATATATATCTTGCAAAAACAGTAATGTTTCCTTGCTACAGCATTATTTAATTTTAAGACAAAAAACACATTCGAACGGGGAACCTGAAGTTAGGGTAATTTTATACGACTAAATATGTCAAACTAAGTGTCATGCGAAGTGTTATATCAGTGCTAAATTGGAAAAGGCGATTGGGGATTAACTATATACCAGTATACTTGATCAACTGGGCTGTGATTCATAAGTCAGACTGCGATCAGTTGTGTTTTAACAGTATGGTTGAATAGACTGCAAACCTGCAGGACTGGTTAGAGATTAGGTACATTGATTCCCGGAATCATCACAAGATACTCAATCAACCTTCGGCGACTGTCAGGGATCAATAAACCTTTAATAACGTGATCTTGTTGGCCGCTGCTCATGATTGGGGACTTTTCTATTGGGGTTACGTTGTATTTTATGAATATATAGAAACTCGAGCAGATGGTGATCCTTGCGTTTACCCCGAGGCGTGCCTGGGACTTCCATTATCTCAGAGGTTCCTTCTCTAACCGAGCTCGTCAGGTAACATGATACGGCAAGGCTGTTGGTGCTGGCATACGGCAAGGCTGTTGGTGCTGGCATACGGCAAGGCTGTTGGTGCTGGCATACGGCAAGGCTGTTGGTGCTGGCATACGGCAAGGCTGTTGGTGCTGGCATACGGCAAGGCTGTTGGTGCTGGCATACGGCAAGGCTGTTGGTGCTGGCATACGGCAAGGCTGTTGGTGCTGGCATACGGCAAGGCTGTTGGTGCTGGCATACGGCAAGGCTGTTGGTGCTGGCATACGGCAAGGCTGTTGGTGCTGGCATACGGCAAGGCTGTTGGTGCTGGCATACGGCAAGGCTGTTGGTGCTGGCATACGGCAAGGCTGTTGGTGCTGGCATACGGCAAGGCTGTTGGTGCTGGCATACGGCAAGGCTGTTGGTGCTGGCATACGGCAAGGCTGTTGGTGCTGGCATACGGCAAGGCTGTTGGTGCTGGCATACGGCAAGGCTGTTGGTGCTGGCATACGGCAAGGCTGTTGGTGCTGGCATACGGCAAGGCTGTTGGTGCTGGCATACGGCAAGGCTGTTGGTGCTGGCATACGGCAAGGCTGTTGGTGCTGGCATACGGCAAGGCTGTTGGTGCTGGCATACGGCAAGGCTGTTGGTGCTGGCATACGGCAAGGCTGTTGGTGCTGGCATACGGCAAGGCTGTTGGTGCTGGCATACGGCAAGGCTGTTGGTGCTGGCATACGGCAAGGCTGTTGGTGCTGGCAGTAACTTAAGCTTCACAGCCTGGGTGATCAGGAGCACTTTAGATGTGGTTGTTAGGTTTCTTCTTGGCAGTTAGGCTCAAGTCAGTTGGTAATTCCTCTCTTAACCTGATATAAAAAAGGATACTCAGGATTTTGTTTATTGCCGAGGGTAAATGACACTTCGAATAGGCCAGTGTACAGCAATGGGCTGAAGTGCATTTTCGAATCAAAGCATAGCTAGTTTTATGATGTCTGACCTAATTAAAAAAAAAAAAGGACTAGGCAACATATGAGAATCATGATTTTCATAGTGATTTAGTATTAAGATCACCGATCGGTGAACACGTACACTTGAATTTCTCATTTGTTGTATTATTTCTCGCTTTATTCTTTCTCGGTCCATCCTGTCAGGATGTTAATTCCGTGACACAGATCTCTCGCTATCATTATGTCATCTGCACGGCATTTCCTGCTTGGGCAGTAGGCTGGCCACTCCCCTCGTTTCTCATAATGACACAGTTTTCAGTCGAAAGCCTAACTGGATAAATGTCGTGTTAACACCAAAGACGTTATGAATCCATTAATCTAGCCTAAAAATAATTTAAGACGTTATGAGGTACACATAGCCTCATCAGTTGAGGTTTTTCAAGTCATAGGAAATGTATATATATTTATCTCTCAATGTTTGGTAATATGTTTGTTTGTGATGTGTGTCAATGTATGTATTAACACGATGTACTGAACGGGGTGAGAATAGCTTGAACTACCTCATCCCTTTGTGTGTATTTTACCTCAATAAACTTATTTCAATTTCAACAGTCATGTTATAAAAACTCAACAAAAGAGGATACCAGTTGACACTATAAATGTTCGGAAGTATAGTTTCCTCTCTAAAATGTAGGATTTTACTGTCGGGATTAATGTTTCTAGCTTAACTTTATTGAGTAAAATCCTGACACAGTCCCCAGGAGTATTTCAATACTAATGTGCTGTGTTTATTAGGGTGCTGGAGGCTAGCATATTCAAAAGAAGTATCATAATCAAGGTCGGAATTTGACACCAAATGGTGCAGCGATTAATCCAGTAAGCATGTCATTTGCACGTTTAATGTGTCCACCAATCTGGTAAACGGTTTGGCTTAAAACGGCATCCGAAGCTGAATAGTTTGTTGAGCATCGACATGTCTTGTAGTGGCTGACTGGCTCTGCAAGACAGTTTGACGTAGATGTTACAAAAATGAATGAATGAAACGTGAACAGTTTGTAAAGTGTTCCAAAGTAGAGGGATGATACGTTTCTCGTTAGAATAAAAATGTATGGAAATTCTGTTATCAAGTACTTTATAGTATAAATTGTATCCTTCTTTGACTTGTAGTGCTCAAGTATTCATTTAAAGGAAAATATGCTGTAGCATATTTTGGGCCTAATCATTAGTGATCAGGCCTAATCATTATTGCACATTAGTGCAGTAATGTGGGCCTAATCAGCAAACCAATAGGATCATGTTAAATAAACACTTAAATCACTTGTTATAATTTGGAGATTTGTTCATAGGCGTAGGTCCTATTTACATAACATAAATTCTGGTCACTATTGAATACATTGTAGGCTATCTTGAGATGATTTCGGGGCTGTAGCGTCCCCGCGGCCCGGTCCTCGTCCAGGCCTCCTTTTTGTTACCTCCCCCCCCCCCCCCTCCAAGCAGCCCGTAGCAGCTGTCTAACTCCCAGGTGCCTGTTTACTGCTAGGTAATAGGGGCATCAGGGTGAAAGAAACATTTTGCCCATTTGTCTCCGCCTCCACCGGGGATCGAACCCGGAATTTCAGGACTACGAATCCGAAGCGCTCTCCACCCAGCTGCCAGGCGCCCTATTGTATTCGTAGTAACTCTTAAGAGCATTGTAGTGTGCGCACTAAAGGGCAGAACTATTGTAGACAATGTCAATGACAGGGATTCGAGTGTGTGAGGCTTTGAATGCTTTGGTTGCTCGAGACAATCTGAACTCTCTCTCCTATTACCGAGTTAGCGATGTGGTGCCATTGTTTCGCTGGCAGGTGTTTCCTTATCAGTATTCACATCACTTTGCTTACCCATGTACCCTCGCGTCCATCAACTATTTATAGATTTCGATTTTACAGTACGTTTAATTATTATTTTTTTGTTCGTAGATAGATTGTTTACGTCGTGAAATGTAAATCAACTATTTAGCGACAATTTTGGAAGGGATTATTCGTTAGTATTGTTTGACGAATATGGAATACATCATACTCGTCAGTGATGTATTAGTCGTTATTCGCCAGGCTATGTTTTGTCATTATTGTAACTTCTTGTACTAGTGTTTACGCTTCTGTTGCCGTTTGAGCTGCACCAATACAATAGATGTTTACCAAAGGATATGGCACTTTATAAATTTTCGGAGCAAACTTAATCTAGTTAGGCTACACAATTAATAACATTCTAGTGTTGGCCGATTATATTTTAACCTTTCAGAAACCTCATTTTGATATAGGCCGAAGTCCTATTTGAATTTTTAAAGGATTTTCTCGCTATTTAGTCCTACTGTACTTTGTTTTGATCTGGTTTAAAATTAAACGGAATTTTTTTTAGCTTTATTTAGCACTTTTAGGCGAGACTATTCTCTTTTGTACAGTAAGTTGCACGTTTATTCCCTCGGCTATTCTCGGCTTTGGCTGCCCAACCACTTGGGCTGGACGGTAGAGCAACGGTCTCCCTTCATGCAGGTCGGTGCTCAATCCCCGACCGTCCAAGTGGTTGGGCACCATTCCTTCCTCCGTCCCATCCCAAATCCTTATCCTGACCCCTTCCAAGTGCTATATTGTCATAGTGGCTTGGCGCTTTCCCCTCCCCCGTGATAGTTCCTTTTGGGTGTCGGGTTCGGAGATTGGTTAGACCTTGCATGATGTGGCAGGAGGCACTAACCCTCGACCAGGCAATCACCGTGGGAGACTGACCCCCCAAAGGTCAGGCTGTTATAGGAGAAGAATGATAGACAGGCGATGAGTCACAATAACGTGGCTGAAGTATGTTGACCAATCCACACACTAGAAAATGAAGGGACGACGACGTTTCGGTTCGTCCTGGACCATTCTCAAGTCGACCATTCACAATCGACTTGAGAATGGACCAGGACAGAGCGAAACGTCGTCGTCCCTTCATTTTCTAGTGTGTGGATTGGTCAAGATGATAGAAATCAACAGGTAACCAGAAGTGGTAGATGAAAGGTGCTAGGCTTAGATATTTTATTGACGGCCTAAATATTAGGTGCCGGATATTGGATGATGACAAACCCTACTTACCGCTTACTACGATTTGATGTTTGGTTTACATTTATATTAGATTTGCTAAATATTTCCTTAATATTTTAGCCATTATGAGTCTTGCGCAATACGCTGATAACTGGAATAAATAATGACCCAATATATTTACTCTAAAGAATTTGAGAGCGTGTTTGTATTCACATGACGTGAAGAAAGTTGTGAAAGCATTGTTATCAAGTTGTATGATATGACCACTGGAATGATTTGATTGGATTCAGATATCCCTGGCGCCATAGCTGTAATCCCACTGCCGTCTTATAAATACAGTCAAATAGCCCGCAAACATTTCGCATTGTGCAATGACACTCGTGCACAGATAGCAACAGAGAAGGAGAGTTAAGGGGCTTTGGTGCAAGCACAGTGTTCCTGGCAGCTGAGAGACGCTGGGTGTGTTCGTGTCAGAAAACCTCATTTGCTTCTTGATTGCTGCCAGATTGACTTCTCTGCCCTCGCGTAATTGGCTCAGCTTCCATTTTCTGTGGGTGAGGGTCTCTCTCTTCCTCGAAAGACGCCATATCTTTTCTTTAATTTTGTTTTCCCTGGTGCTACGTGAGTTCGAGAGAAACCATTAGGGACTTCCATTTAAACTTTCTCAGTTTTCTTTGGTCCATAAAAAGATTCCTTTTCTTCTAAAATAGAACAAGAATTTAATTCGGTGTAATAATTGCTCGCAAAATTGCTTCTCAAATGAGTTAGAAAACGGTGGAAGGTTGATTTTCCGGTGTTGGAAAGTGTCGCTTTTGGGATAGTTGTAGTGCTTACCATACTATTTTCCCATATTAACCTTATCCCTTCCTAGTTTTCCTACCTCTCCCTCTTCCGGGGTTTCCCTACCGTTTCATCTTCTCTTCCTTTCCCATCTTACACCTCTTTTCGTTCTGTCTTTATACTTCTAATTTCTCTTGCTCAGAGAAATTGCTTGCTTGTTTACGGGCTCACCATAGCCCGTGCTACATGGACACCTCGTCCTGAGTAGCTAAATCTGAAACATCATCATCTTGCTCAGACCGTGAGCGGTTTTCCTGTCGCCACCCCCCCCCCCTCCCCCCAGGTTCCAATAGCCAGGAGGGGACCCGCTAACCGCCTCGGCTACTGTGGTGCTCGCCTAACAATGACTACAGGGGAGGGCCTCGGGGGCCTCGTAGCCTGGACGGGGGCCTCGTAGCCTGGTGGATAGCGCGCAGGACTCGTAATTCTGTGGCGCGGGTTCGATTCCCGCACGAGGCAGAAACAAACGGGCAAAAGTTTCTTTCACCCTGAACGCCCCTGTTACCTAGCAGTAAATAGGTACCTGGGAGTTAGTCAGCTGTCACGGGCTGCTTCCTGGGGGTGGAGGCCTGGTCGAGGACCGGGCCGCGGGGACACTAAAGCCCCGAAATCATCTCAAGATAACCTCAAGATACGAGAGGGTAGTCCAGCTCTTCATGCCCCGCACGAGGCAGAAACAAATGGGCAAAGTTTCTTTCACCCTGAATGCCCCTGTTACCTAGCAGTAAATAGGTACATGGGAGTTGGTCAGCTGTCACGGGCTGCTTCCTGGGGGTGGAGGCCTGGTCGAGGACCGGGCCGCGGGGACACTAAAAGCCCCGAAATCATCTCAAGATAACCCAGTGTGTGCAGTGTGCCCCACCTGCCAACCTTGCTGTATCTGGTGCGGTGTATTTGAACTTAACAAGGCGTTCGAGTGTCACGTCTGGCCTTACGGTTGTGAATAGAGGTGGTTTCCATAACTTCTTCAGAGGGTACGTTTACGTTGCCATTATTTACCTCCCTTAGAGGGTAGGTAAGAGCATTTCTCTTGTTCGTGTGTGGTGGCTGCAAGAGGGTGATGGCGACACCATGTGGATAGGAAAGTTCTTTAAGGTATATAAACATTACACAGACAAAAAAAATTGTAAGTCCAACCCTATTCTTAATTTAATTAAGATTTCCGATAACGAAATTTCCGATAAGGCAGCGTCTGGGATGCTCCCGGACGCAGGTTCGAATCCTCGTCTCGGCCCTTGTGGATTTGTTCCTTTCCGATAAAACATTTATCAACGAACATTTAGAAAAAGTTCGTTATGAAGCAGACTGGTGCTCATGGTTCAAGTTCATGGAAAATCTGGGGTTCAGGTTCACAGTGGGAAGTGTCGAGGGGGAAGAGGAAACGCCTGTGGTGAGAGATGGGGGCGGACCTTTGACCGGCTAGGTGACTCCACACCCGCGCCCTCGCTCCCAAGGACCACGGCCGGAAGTTGGGGTCGGTGCCACCACCACCTGGTGCCTTTTTCGCCGCGTTCCGCTCTGCTGTTGCTTGGTATTGGCGGGCTCGGTGGTCCTCGACGGTCGGTGGGGGGGGGGGGCTGAGAGGGGTGGCGCGTAGGCTGAATGGTTATAGTGCAGTCGGCTCAAAATCGATTTGTTTCTAGGTTCGATTGCTAGGCAGGACGATGCCGGGTGACCATGTTTCCTTATAGTGGTACGTCTGTTCACCTCCCGTCCCCCCCCCCTCCACCAACATTCCGCTTCCGCCTCCCACCATCATTCCCCTCTCGCCACCACCCCCATCACCTAGCACTTGGGAGGTTCTCGTTGCTGGGATCAACGAGGCGGTGGCCGGTCATTGGGTTAGCACAGCTGAGGGCAGTATCACGCACCCGCCCCGCCTTGTAGCGGTGCTTTTCGGGAAAATGTGCGGCTAACACGGGAGAGTAGTGGAGTGCCTAGTGTGTGTCTGTGTCTGTCTCGCGCGCATCTGGGTTGATCACGGGACAGTAGTGGGTGTTTAAGGGTGAATTAGGTAGGGGAAATTCTGGCTAGGATACCAAATTAGTACATGTGATGGGTTTTAGATATAATTATTAGCAAGATACGGTTAAAAATGATAAAGGCATTACTTTGCCCAGTCTAGTGCAGGCAAATACAGCAGAGGGAGACCTTATGAAGTTAATTGGTTAAGAGGGGATTGGCCAGGGGTTGGTGTTGGAGGGACGATTGGCCAGTAGTTGGCGTTGGAGGGGGGGATTGGCCAGTAGTTGGTGTTGGAGGGGGGATTGGCAAGGGGTTGTGTTGGAGGGGGGTTTGGTGTTGGAGGGGGGATTGGCCAGTAGTTGGTGTTGGAGGGGGGATTGGCCAGGGGTTGGTGTTGGAGGGGCGATTGGCCAGGGATTGGTCTGGATGGATTAATATCGAGGAATGTGCGTGTGCATTAACATTTTTAATATCAGGAAAATGAGTTACGAGACTCGACTCGTATACACTACACGGCACTATGAAGGGATACGAGGACAGGATAACAGTTAGGATAGCGGCTGAAGCCTTACCACTTGGGCCATCAGGAGTCTTAACACCGACCTGAAAGTAACGAGGCCGTACAGCTGAAAGTGTGATTAGGCCTAAGGAATGTTTTCTTAATTTTTGTAAAGAAAATCTTTGGACTTAATTATGCATACACGTGTTAAACATATAACGGATTTAAAAAGTGCACAGTATACGTTAGCCAGGAAATGGACCTTGTGTATTTTAACCTAATACTGTTCAAATATAATTTCGTAATGCATATATTAAGAGGTGAATGAACTGTAACTTATGAGAGACTTTCCTCCTCGGAAATAAACCATTAGAAAAACATTGTGTTGATTTAAAAGCTGTTTATGATAATGACCAGTTGTTTGGATTATATTTAATAATCCCGTGTGTATTTTTTCCCTTAAAGGTGGTGTGTGTGAAAGGAAAACTTGTCAGAGACCGTGGTAACTAAAGATCACGGTAAATGGCAGCCAGCGTCGGTGAAGTGAGGCAGAGAAGCAACACTTTCTCCGTGTCAGCGCCTGCAACACCTACCCAGCCCCTCCGCCCACCCATACTGATGACACCCCAGTAGACTAGTCCGTGTGCGTGCGTGTGCGTGTGTAGTGACGGGTGAGTGAGGACCGGCTCGGGGGGCCAGATGCGCGCCAAGATGCGGATGCCAAGCAAGAAACAGTACAACCTCGTGACGAATGATGACTACGATTCGCGGATCCCTCTTCACCCGGAGGAGGCGTTTAATCACGGCATCAGGTTCAGCGTCAAGGTTAGTGACCGCCGCCACCTTACACTCCTTCGGGCCAGATTTACGAAAGTACTTACGAACGTGTACATCTTTCCTCAGTCTTTGACGGCTTTGATAACATTTATTAAACAATTTACAAGCATGAAAACTTCCCATTCAACTGTTGGTATTGTTATAAACAGCCTCCTGGTGCTTCGGAACTCATTAACTGTTTAGTAATTGTAAACAAAGCCTCCAAAGATTGAGAAAAGATGTACAGGTTCGTAAGTGTTTTCGTGAATCTGGCCCCTTGTCTCTTCCTCTTGATCTGATCCATGTATCTCTCAATGTATTTGTTTAATGCTAATTGTGTTCTTAATGTTGTTGCCTTTTTTGTGTTTAGGTTATCGTAAAACATTGCGTACTGGATATTGTTGTGGTGTTGAGTGTGTGTGCACTCACCTAGTTGTGCTTGCGGGGTTGAGCTTCGGCTCTTTGGTCCCGCCTCTCGACTGTCGGGTCAACCGGAGTACATATTCCTGCGTCTACTGGGCCCTCTCATATCTACATTTGAAACTGTGTATGGAATCAGCCTCCACCACATCACTGCCTAATGTATTCCATCTGTTAACTACTGACACTAAATAAAAAGTTCTTTCTAATGTCCCTGTAGCTCATTTGGGTACTCAGTCTCCACCTGTGTCCCCATGTTCGTGTCCCCTATCCCCCCCACCCCTGGGCGTGTGTCCCTGTACCCCCCTTCCCTCTGCGTGTATCCTAAATGAACTATCTTTATCTACCCTATCAGTTTCTGAGAATATTGTATGTGATCATATCTCTTCTGTTTTCCATCGACAGAAGACTGAGAGAGTCGGCGAGTGAGTGTCTGTAATGTATCCCCCCTATACACGGTACATAATGTATCCCCCATATACAAGGTACATAATGTATCCCCCCTATACAAGGTACATAATGTATCCCCCCTATACAAGGATACATAATGTATCCCCCATATACAAGGTACATAATGTATCCCCCTATACAAGGATACATAGTGTATCCCCCTATACAAGGTACATAATGTATCCCCCTATACAAGGTACATAATGTATCCCCCTATACAAGGTACATAATGTATCCCCCCTATACAAGGATACATAATGTATATTCACGTATTTAAATGTGTACATTTAACCAGTATAAAGGTACCAGAAATGCGCTAGTTATGCCCGCATGGTAACGCATATCGATTTGTGTACCATGTCAACAAGGCACCTTACTCGCTCGACAAATTCCTCTTCCAAGTGTTGGCAGTATTCAGTATTGTATATAGCCTGGCTTCCTTGACTTTGTACACAGGTTATTCTTAATGACTAAAAGATGACGCCTCAGAGCTTGGCCTTAGGCTTGCCTACCTTGAAATTGAAATAAGTTTATTGAGGTAAAATACACACAAAGGGATGAGGTAGCTCAAGCTATTCTCACCCCGTTCAGTACATCGTGTTAATACATACATAGACACACATCACAAGCAATAAACATATTACCAAACATTCTGAGAGATAAACATATACATTTCCTTTGCCTACCTTATGGCGGTTCCGGGGATCAAAGGCCCCGCGGCCCAGTCTCCGACCAGGCCTTATCTTGAGGTTATCTTGATTTCGGGGCTTAGCGTCCCCGCGGCCCGGTCGTCGACCAGGCCTCCTTTTTTGTTAGGCATCCCCAGGAAGCAGCCCGTAGCAGCTGTCTAACTCCCAGGTACCTATTTACTGCTAGGTGAACAGGAGCATCAGGATGAAAGAAACTGCACATTTGTTTCCGCCTCCACCAGGGATCGAACCCGGAACCTCAGGACTGCGAATCCCGAGCGCTGACCACTTAGCAAGTCAAGCCTGAATATTATTCGTGTGTGTCTTAACCACATACATATGTACTAGTAGCCTAAATACTGGTGACGAGGGCTGAAACAGAAGCGTGAAAACCATATGTCTATGAACCTTTCAATATTTTGATATTATAGGAACGCACCATGGGAGCCGGTCGGCCGAGCGGACAGCACACTGGACTTGTGATCCTGTGGTCCCGGGTTCGATCCTGGGCGCCGGGGAGAAACAATGGGCAGAGTTTCTTTCACCCTATGCCCCTGTTACCTAGCAGTAAAATAGGTACCTGAGTGTTAGTCAGCTGTCACGGGCTGCTTCCTGGGGGTGGAGGCCTGGTCGAGGACCGGGCCGCGGGGACGCTAAGCCCCGGAAGCACCTCAAGGTAACCTCAAGGTACCTGCTTGATGGGGTTCTGGGAGTAGTTCTTCTACTCCCCCAAGCTCGGTCCAGGGCTAGGCTTGACTTGTGAGAGCTTGGTCCACCAGGCTGTTGCCCGGCTTTCCGGAACAAGTGCTTCGCTGACGACTTTTGTTCGAACCACAACGCTGTAAATGCTTCACCCACGTACTACAAAAACAAATAATCGCCAACAGAACCAATAGACCTAACCTAACCAATGCCTAAATATGCACAATATGCTAATATATAACAATATTAATTTACATTTGAGAAACTTCCCAGTTTGAATGAACAGCGTGTTAAAATTAATGAATGCGTCCTGGGGGGGGGGGGGGGTCGACCGCTGGATGGAATGGGCTTGGTCTGAGGACGGGCTGAACCGCCAACTATGTTTACCGTGTGACCAGGCGAGGCCACATTTATCAGAACGCTCTCAATAACACCGAGCTTTGATCTCCACCACAGCCAGGCTACGTCGTAACTGTGTGTGCGCGCCACAGCAAGACTAGGTCAAAATCCACCCTATCACAGCAAGGACGAAACACCACCTTATTTCTACCGCAGATAGGCTTTAAGGGTGATAGTCTTTATTTACGCCACAACTAGGGAGCTTGCTTTTCCTGGGCCATAGCTGAGGGTGGTCATCCTGACCCCAAGCTTCTCTCTCAGCTTGGCGTGGCCGTCTTGACCAGGATCTCGGTTAAGTAGGAACACTGACTGGATTACTCCTCAAATGGATCTAATGCTGGCGGTAGTCCGGGGTCTCTGGCCGGTAAGGTCTTATCCCTGAAATGGATGGAAACCAGCGGAATTAGATTAGAATCTGGACTGTCCGATTCTCACCGGGGTGGGATATATCCAGTGAATGGATAACAAATTTAATTGATTATCGTTATTTACAAAATGTTGTAAATAAGAAAAATAATTTTTTACACTGGATGTATACCCGATTATACATACAGGTATATAATTTATATAATACCGTATTTGGATTCATGGGGGGATCATATTATTTGCGTAGCCTAGCAATGTTCCAAATTGGATAGCCCTCTCTCCCTTGCTTGGCATAGATGGGATCTCCCCAGCTGGAGAGAAATGGGGTTAAATTTGAACGTTAACTTGATTAGGGCTCATTGGCTTATAAGAGAGGGTTGGGTGTCCACACCAGCCTAGCAGCGCTGGTAAGCCAGGCTTTTGTCAATAAATATTAAATGTTGGAGGATGGGGGGTGGGTTGGGGCTCCCCCTCACCTCGTCACCCCTCAACCCACCCCTCGTCCTCTCTGGTTTATTACTTGCTAAATTGTTGATAAATTGTTGCTTTCGTTATTACTGTCTTAATTGTGTGATATTGATGCAAAGCGCGTGGGAGGGATGATGCAATATTCGGGTAGGTTTGGCGGGGAATGTCAGGATGGAAATGGCATGCACTGAAATGTCATAATGGAAGAATGTCAGGCACTACTTGAGGCGTGGATCTCCAAGAGTTATTAGACAATGAGAAGAACTATGGAATCCATTTTTAACGCGTTTTTGTGAACGCGGCAGTATTGGCAATCGCAAACCTGCCATTAGTTGACTAGTGTCGTTTAGAGCGTGTTAGAGAGGCTAATGGGAAGACTGATTTGCTGCCACACAGCAGAATGGGCTCAGCGAGGGGGGAATTATACCTTGACGAACCATTTAATGTTCACGTTGGCTGTGTAGTGTTTTCAATTGACAGAAAACGTTCAAAATTTTATCATATAAGAGAAAATGTTTCAAAATACAACATTTCTCGTCATACAAGCTCAAGAACAAAATGGGTGTAATTGTTAATGCATTGGGATGGCTGAGAGAGCTCCTTCCTGACAGGAGATAAGAATCGCGATTAAAGAAGCGAAATGAGAGTTAGAGATGCCACAATATTTTTCCAGCAAGTATAAGAAATAATGTTGGAACAAAAGTGGAAATCTTCAAGAAAAAACTGGACACTTCTGCAAAAAGTGTCGGATTACTCGAGCTGTAGTGGGCCTGTAGGTTGCTCCAAGCATCAATCAGCCTGTTGGACCAAGCTCTCATGAGTTGAGCATAGCCTCGGGCTTGGCTTGGGGAGTAGAACTACTCCCAGAACCCTCCTTCAACGTACAATCCAGGTATCCCGAAAAAGGGGTTCCATCTACTCTCAGTAATGTACATATACTCTCAGTACATGCAGGCGATGAGTCACAATAACGTGGCTGAAGTATGTTGACCAGACCACACACTAGAAGTTGAAGGGACGACGACGTTTCGGTCCGTCCTGAACTATTGTCAAGTCGATTGTGAATGTACTCAGTACATGTACTCAGTCAAGAGACTTGACTGAGAAAATATAATTCAAATAATGTTCAATAGCCTCATTTCGCCTCTGCAAACACGTGAACAAAAAAATAAAAGAGGAGCCGCGCATAAAATTTGACAATATAGGAGGTTAATGTGTCCTTGTGCCACATCGCGATTGGTGAATGCCGAGAGAGGAAGAGCGTAAGTGACATTAAATATAGTGCAATTATTATGTTATGATTTCCGTTGGTGGATCAGAGTCCTCGCATGCAGGACCGTCAGTTTGGCGTGATGCGCCAGTTTGTTGGTTGGGATTAGGCTAATTGAGTGGTGGATGGACAGTTCGTGGTGTAGAATCTAGTAACGGGGGTTTTAATGGGGAAGGGGGAGGAATCAGGGGTCAATAAGATCGCAGCCTTCCACCGGGGAATAAAATGGGGGCGGGTGCGTTCAAGAGATGGCGTTGTAACCTGTAACCGAATCTATAATATTTTCCACGTGTAAATTATTATGCATCTCTCCAACCTGCTCGAGAGAGAATACAGATTTAGGCATTTTAGTCTGTCCCAATAGTTTAATGTTTTACTGAGTGGATTCTAGCAGTAAAGGATCTCTGCACGCTCTCCAGGTCAGCAATTTCTCCAGCTTTGAAAGGGGCTGTCATTGTGCAGCAGTATTTCTCTCTAAAGAGAGCTAGCGTTTTGAAGAGTATCATCATTTGATATAGCATCTCCAGTGTGAAAAGTTCTTGTTACCCAACCTGTCAATTTTCTTGTAGTTCTTACGGCTACTTTATTGTGTTCTTTAAAGGTAAGGTCTTCCTACATGAGTACACCCAAATCCTTTACATTGCTTTTTCGTCCTATGTTACGATTTGACTGAATTTTGTACGTGGTTTCCGTTTTTATATTTTCATGTTTTCCGTTGCGCGAGAGCTGGGACGTGTCTTCATTAAATACCATATTATTTTCTGTACCCCATTGAAAGACCTGATTTACGTCTAATTGGGGGTTTGCCGTGTCCTCTATGTTGTCTGCTCTCATAAAAATCCTAGTGTCATCTGCAAAGGATGAGAGTGCTATAGGTTGTGTTCTTGTCTATATTCGATACGAGTGATAAAAAGTACTGGAGCAAGCACAGTACCCTGGGAGTACTCGGCTCTTCACAGTTGATGGACCGAATTTTATTTTCTTACAGGAAAGGATAAATCTACATTAATTCTTATTAGTCTAATGGAATTAGAGTAAATAATAGCCTGTGAATATTAGTGTATCCTGGAACATACTTGAAGTGAGTTGTACTCCCCGAGCCCGACTATGCTTGACTAGTGATAACCTGATCCAACAGGCTGTAGCAGGCCCTCTACATTTCCTCTACAACCCGGCTGGTCCGATACTACGTGAATCGATTCTCTCTCCGTATCATATGTTCTCGATCTGAGTGTCAAGGCTCTGACTGGCCCAGTATTATATCCAATTCACGCCACAATCAGAGTTGATGTCAGTAGGTCATCCCAAGCCAAGAGGTCAGTTCTAAGTGACTGCACCCCAGCATCCAGAGGACTGTTACTGTACTTGCATTATTCTAACAGTTTGATGAGTCTGTAGATAATTTTGGTTTAGACACTTGCAGGCCTAGCTTGCAATATAGGCCTAAATAGAGTATGAAAGTAATTGTTAATGGTAATTTTTTGTTAATGAAAATGATGATTGTAACTTATTGTGTGGTATAGAATGATGCAATAATATTGATAATTGTATAATAGTTGTGTGATAAGAGCGGTAAATCAGTTGGCACCTTAGTGGAGGGGTAATGGGTCATCACACACAGAGATCACACTAACGTGATGCATCAAATGAACAAAGTCGATTAAGGCAGTGTCTGGGATGCTCTCGGACGCAGGTTCGAATCCTCGTCACGGCCCTTGTGGATTTGTTCGTAATGGGTCAAGTGTAAGGCTGGTACTTGAGACCTGCCCGGTGAACACCTGTTGCCCATGATTAACAGTGCCTCCCTCACCTGGTGCCCCCCCCTAACCTGGTGCCCCCCCCTAACCTGGTGCCCCCACCCCTCACCTGGTGCCCCCCCCCCTCACCTGGTGCCCCCCCCTCACCTGGTGCCCCCCTCCTCACCTGGTGCCCCCTCCCTCACCTGGTGCCCCCTCCCTCACCTGGTGCCCCCCCTCACCTGGTGTCCCCCCCTCACCTGGTGCCTGGTGGCTCCCTCACCTGGTGCCTCCCTCACCTGGTGCCTGGTGGCTCCCTCACCTGGGTGGCTGTTGTCCCAGGTAACTGAGGAAGTAATCAGGAGTCGGTAGTCACAATGGGGCGCGTCTGACCACACTTTACCTCGACATGCATAGCAATTGGGAGGGGGGGCGGGGTGAGATGCGGATTACTAGCAAGGCAATAAAGACCAGGTAATTTTTAGCTATTTCTCGGAAGAATGTTAACAAGGGAGTTCCTATTATGGGCAGACATAGAGGTAGGAGGGAAGTTAGGAGTGGAGAAGAGAAGATAGCAGGAAGAAATGGAATATGAGAGGACTTATCTAAGACCTGAAACCTTAAAAAAAAACATTAAAAACATATGTACCTGAAAGTCATCGCTACATTTTAGACCAGCTTAGGCTATGCTAGGCTAGGCTAGGCTAGGCTGGGATAGGCTGGGCTGGGAAAATAAGGGCAAATATGCTGTGTTTGTCACATTGTGTGCATCGAGGTGGTGGTCGTGCCGGTCCCAGGAGCTAGACCCTACTGGCTGATGCAGACGGGGGTCACTGTTCCTCTCGACTGCACGTTCAAGTTACAACAGCATATATTTTATAGACGCATGACGTGTTTACTACACCACTTGGTTAGCGCAGGAGGTAGACTGTTGATCAGCTGCACTAGCAAACTGTTTGTGTTGGCCGATGAAAGAGTTTTACTACGACAAACGGACAAGTGGTAATAGATTAGCTATACTAGCATGAGGGAAACGGTATAGAAAAATATTAGGAGGATTGGTTCAAATCTGCACACGGAAATAACTCTACACGAGACCAAGAGACATGGCAGGATGTGCAAAATAGCCCCATTGAAAAGCGAGAGCTCCATCGAAAGCCCAAAACGCTTCAACCTTCCCCTCTCTCTACACATAAGGGGCATAACTGCCGACCTCTTACGGTGTGCAAAAAAAGAATTTAATAAACACCTCCAAAGGATACCTGATCAACCGGTCTGTGGTTTCGTCAGACTGCGAGCAGCTGCACCAAACAGCATGGTTGACTCTGCTCCACCAACGAGGAGGCCTGGTCAGAGACCGGGCCGCGGGGACGTTGATCCCCGGAACCAGGAACAGGTTGTCAGCAGGTAGGAAGGCGACGTGGAGATGCCGGATAAATAGGCCTAGTTACAGTGCATGAAATGGCCAATCATCTTGTTAGAAATGATGAAGTATCAGTAATGAACAAATCCACAAGGGCCGTGACGAGGATTCGAACCTGCATCCGAGAGCATCCCAGATGCTGCCTTAATCGACTGAGCTACGACTGAGCATCTAGGATGCTCTCGGACGTAAGGAGTTTATTGGGCATCTAGGATGCCCAATAAACTCCCACTCCCAGGATGAGTATGGGATGCCCAATAAACTCCCACTCCCAGGATGAGTATGGGGTGCCCAGTAAACTCCCACTCCCAGGATGAGTATGGGGTGCACAATAAACTAGCAGCCTCCAGCGGCAAGAGTCACCGGGAGTGTCGTATACATTGATAGTATATGTGATCAGGGAAGTTTAGCAGTGACAATTTTAGAGAGCAACTTTGCCAATGCATTTGGCATGTTGGATTGGACCAGGTGTGTTGTGGAGGGGGAGATGGATTGACCAGGAGAGGCTGCTGCTGCTACTGTTCCAGGCGACTGTTACGGGAGTGGATAGTGGAATGGAATAGGGATTGGTAATCAAACATTGGTAAAGGAATCTGCGATGAGCGTGGACGAGGGGGATTAGATCCTGTTTGTGTAAGGAAGGGGTCTTGATTATATCGGCTTCCTTTGTCTCCCTGTCTGCCCGCCTGTCTGTCAAAGCTGTCCATTTGACAGCTTGTCAAACCCATGCCCACAGGGAACTAGATACAGCTGTTTGGCTCCGTCTCATAACTATGGTACCTGGATCATTTATCTGTGTTTTTTCTATATTTCTCTCATTCGTTCTCACTATAAACGGGTGGGATTATTTAATTTTTAGGAACAAAAATATATACATTATTAACATTAACTTTTACGGTATAAACTGTATAGAGGAGAGTAATTATTATAGTTAATAACTATATAATACTATACCAATTATCATTGTTAGCGGTTAATAACTATGTAACATAGTTGTTATTAACCAGTTATGTTAACCCACGTTAACAGAACAAACAATGTACTGTACTCAGTCATGTTAACCCTTAACATGACTAGGTACAATACAAGGGACATCTTCCAGAGAAAACTAGACTGTTTCCTCCAAGAAGTGCCGAACCAACCGGGCTGTGGTGGGCCTGCGGGCCGCTCCAAGCAACAGCCTGGTGGACCAAAATCTCTCACGAGTCAAGCCTGGCCTCGGGCCGGGCTTGGGGAGTAGAACAACTCCCAGAACCCCATCAAGCCGGTATCAAGCAGGTCGTTCAGGCTTGAGGAGTAGAACAACTCCCAGAACACCATCAAGCAGGTCGTTCGGGCTTGGGGAGTAGAACAACTCCCAGAACCCCATCAAGCAGGTATCAAGCAGGTCGTTCAGGCTTGAGGAGTAGAACAACTCCCAGAACCCCATCAAGCAGGTATCAAGCAGGTCGTTCGGGCTTGAGGAGTAGAACAACTCCCAGAACCCCATCAAGCAGGTATCAAGCAGGTCGTTCGGGCTTGAGGAGTAGAACAACTCCCAGAACCCCATCAAGCGGGTCGTACTGTAGAACCCGTCACTTGCGCGAGGAAAGGGACCTGTCACATATATGTATCGTAAATTGTCCCGCTACTTGACGGTGTATGGGAGTGCGGTGACTGTGAAGGTTTCGAGTTATTCCTCAAGGAGGCGAGGTGAGTTATAACGTGAGGACAGTCGTTATGAATTATGAAGCGAGGGCTAATTGGCTGTGTTAAAAACCGGCCATACGCCGCGACCCGTTTGAAAAGCTCCAATTTGGAGGGAAATTAATTTGGAAGCCGCAGTAAACCTGTCTGGTGAATACTCGGCGACACCTGCACTTAATTGGTGGTGAAGGGCGCCACCTGGAGCAGGTGGTGGATTGGTGGAGGTGCTGAGGTGTGGGATGTGGCACGTTGTAGGGATCTGCTGAGGTGTGGCACGTCGTAGGGATCTGCTGGGGTGTGGCACGTCGTAGGGATCTGCTGGGGTGTGGCACGTCGTACGGATCTGCTGGTGTGTGGCACGTCGTACGGATCTGCTGGGGTGTGGCACGTCGTAGGGATCTGCTGGGGTTTGGGATGTGACACGTCGTAGGGATCTGCTGGGGTGTGGGATGTGACACGTCGTAGGGATCTGCTGGGGTGTGGGATGTGACACGTCGTAGGGATCTGCTGGGGTGTGGGATGTGACACGTCGTAGGGATCTGCTGGGGTGTGGGATGTGACACGTCGTAGGGATCTGCTGGGGTGTGGGATGTGACACGTCGTAGGGATCTGCTGGGGTGTGGGATGTGACACGTCGTAGGGATCTGCTGGGGTGTGACACGTCGTAGGGATCTGCTGGGGTGTGGGATGTGACACGTCGTACGGATCTGCTGGGGTGTGGGATGTGGTGATAACGAGTGAGGATGTGTTTTTTAACTCATTAAATTAATGACCACTTAATAATAATAATAATTTACAAGTTTCTTTCAATGTCTTCATTAGACACATACACGTTTGAATTCGTTGATTTTCATATAAATTAAAAATTATATTAAAACAAAGAAATGTATATACTGTGTATACATTGGGACATGTTCAGTGTGTCAGTAGGCTACATGGATCTTGGGCTGGATCAATCGTCGGTGTTTCATAGATTCATTTAGTCATTAATGTTTTTCATGCCCGGAACGCTTTGCGTAATAGTGGCTTCAGGCATTGTATGTACTATCTCTTATCTATAAATCCATCAATCTTTGTTAAATCTCTTGTATGTACCTTATCTTAAATAAACATTTATTTATTTAGGTACGGAGGAATCAAGAGAGGTGACTGCGAAATAGCAACTGTGTAAGAGGCTTTTAGCCTCAGTAGGCTACTCGTTGGTTTTGGGGTTATTAGGCGTTATGGGTTATTAATAAGGTCTAGTTGAGGTTACCTCGAGGTGCTTCCGGGGCTTAGCGTCCCCGCGGCCCGGTCGTCGACCAGGATTCCTGGTTGCTGGACTGGTCAATCAGGCTGTTGGACACGGCTGCACGTACGGATCACAGCCTGGTTCGGGTGTGGGAGGCAGCAAGCTTCTCCGTGAGAGTTTTGCTGACCACACTTTTAGTGCACTTTTAGTCCAGGACAAAGCACAAACTCTCGGTACACATACACCAGAGAAGGAAGGTACACACATCTGTTTGTGTATTGGTCATCATGACTGCTGGGGTTTTCTACCTGTGGTCAAGGGAGCCGGTCGGCCGAGCGGACAGCACGCTGAACTTGTGATCCTGTGGTCCTGGGTTCGATCCCAGGCGCCGGCGAGAAACAATGGGCAGAGTTTCTTTCACCCTATGCCCCTATTACCTAGCAGTAAAATAGGTACCTGGGTGTTAGTCAGCTGTCACGGGCTGCTTCCTGGGGGTGGAGGCCTGGTCGAGGACCGGGCCGCGGGGACACTAAAAAGCCCCGAAATCATCTCCAGATAACCTCAAGAAGGGTTCTTGATGACTTAACTGGGTTGTTGCGGGTAGCGGTGACCTGTATTGTCTGATGTCGTTGCTTGGCCTCTTGTGGCGCAATCTCAAGGCGTGACTTTGCTGGAATCGCGAGTTGGCGGGAAGATGGCTGAACTGGGTCGTAGGTAATGCCTCGTTGTCGGCGTACGTCTCTGATACCGGGACTTTGTTTCATAAAGGTGTTACTTAAAATACTTTAAGTAATTTAGCCGAGCGTCCGGGGAGAGCTTGGGGTGTCGCAGGCCCTGGCTGCGGAGGAAGGACGTCACCCGTTGTCAGGTTTCAGAAAGTTGAGTGTTCCATAAATCAGCCCCCATCGGCGGTCATGGGGGGGGGTACGTAAGGGCGGTAGAAGCACGTAAGAAAAAAAGGGTCGGGAAAGAAGAGAAGGAATAGGGTGGGGTAGAGCAAAGGATAGGGAAGTAATAGGTGGGTAAGAACTGTTCTTGGGAGCGTCTTCGGGAAGAAGTGGGTTTCCTTATCCTCGGACTCGTCTTCGAACTCGTCCTCGGGCTCGTCCTCGGGCTCGTCCTCGGACTCGTCCTCGGGCTCGTCCTCGGGCTCGTCCTCGAACTCGTCCTCGAACTCGTCCTCGGGCTCGTCCTCGGACTCGTCCTCGGGCTCGTCCTTGGGGCTCTCCTTCTCAACGCTTCTTAGATTTGTACATCTTAAATTGCTCATTCAGTTCTTGTAGCTAGTCCCGACTATTTTTCATCCGTCTTCAATTGCTCCTCCTTCAGTTGATCCTATTTCAACTCCTATCTCTCTGGACAGCCCCGCTCCTGTGCCAGGTAAGTCCACTACGGGCTCACCATAGCCCGTGCTACTTGGAACTTTTTGTTCCAAGTAGCGAATCTTAAACAACATCCTATCTCTCCTCCTGGGTGGCGTGATGCACCATCCTCGCTGGACTGTTGCCCCGAGGACACGCCTCCACCTGCCCAATACCCTAAACATAACTGTAAAATATACAAGTTTTTCCGTCTTTCAGCGTTTGAGTTGTCATGTTTATCAGCGTGTTGCTTTCTGGCATCTTTGGTTCACATGGTGAAGGTTCAGGGGTCCACAGCTGTTCAACACCCTCCCAACAAGCATTAGAATTATTGCTGGAACACAGGTGCATGTATTCAAGAGGCACTTAGATACGTTCTTGCAAGAAGTGTCGGACCAACCGGGCTGTAGTGGATATGTGGGCCTGCAGGCCGCTCCAAGCAACTGCCTGTTGGACTAAGTTATCACAAGTCGAGTCTGGCCTCAGTCCGGTCTCGGGCCGGTCTCGGGCCGGTCTCGGGCAGTAGAAAAACTCCCAGAACCCTCTCCAGGTATGCTCCAGGTAAGGTATCTTAGATGATTTCGGGGCTTTAGTGTCCCCGCGGCCCAGTCCTCGACCAGGCCTCCACCCCCAGGAAGCAGCCCGTGACAGCTGACTAACACCCAGGTACCTATTTTACTGCTAGGTAACAGGGGCATAGGGTGAAAGAAACTCTGCCCATTGTTTCTCGCCGGCGCCCGGGATCGAACCCGGGACCACAGGATCACAAGTCCAGTGTACACAGGAGCTGGGTGGCACTTGGTGCGTTGAGCCCGCACTTTAAGGAACACTGTGGGAGGAGGAGGGGGGGGGGTGGTGGGGTTACTGGAACACTTTCTTCTCAGACTTGTTGGAGATGAAGCAGATTACAGGCAGGGTCGAGGTCCCATTGTGTGATTGGTGGGAAGGTTTCCACCCCTGTTGTCGGTTGGGGGGGAGGGGGGGTACTCGACAGAGGGGAAGGGGCAAGAGTACTCGGCAGGAGCTTGGTGCCCAGGCTTGGGAGGCCTGGTCGACGACCGGGCCGCGGGGACGCTAAGCCCCGGAAGCATCTGAAGGAATGGCGTGGGGAGTGCGGATCAGCCACAGCATAATTCTCGTTGTCGGGGACAGTTAGCCTGTACTTGGGCGTGTATCGAGGTGCCCAGCTCTCCGTAGAATTATTAATTCCCCCCCCCCCCCAGGATACAACCCACAACAGATGTCACCCTCCCGGGTACCTATAGACTGTCAGGTGAACAGAGGCATCGGGTGACGGGAAACGTGCCCCCACCCTCCCCCTACGAGAACGTAGACCACTGTTAGTACAGGACCATGGAGCATCCTGTATGTACTCTATATGTACTCTTCCCCCGACTTGTACTCGCCTATAGTATCTGTGGTTGCTGTTACTTAACAGACGTTACTTCTTAACGTCTGTTAAGACAGACGTTAACAAGTAACACTTCTTAACGTCTATCTGGAACGTGTGCCTGGGAAATACCCAGCGACATAGATTCGAATCGTCATCACAGCTCCTGCGGATTCTCTCACTAGTGCATCACGTTAGTATGATTAGTCTCCGTGTACTTGTTAACTTCAATTGTGAAATTGAAAGTAGTTAAGCCTGTACCGTTTATGGTGTCATGTATATAATAGCATGATCTAAGCCAGTGTGTGTTTAGAGCGTGTGACGAAAGAGGACATGACACAGTACATTAAGTAAGGAGGTGGATAACCTGGCCACGTACCAAGAGCAGGTCTTGATCTTTACTGGCTCTTAGCAGTAAAGTCTCTGCGGCCTCCTCACATAACATCATGTTGGTGTTGGAGCTTCAGCTACACCGAACACAAGTAGCACGGGCTAGGGTGAGCCCGTAGTGGTTTTACCTGGCACAGGAGTGGGGCTGTGGTGGTGTCACATTCCATATGCCAGACGCTTATATCATCCCTTTGACGGCCTTGGGAGACCCCGGGTCTGTCTGCTCCTATCCTCCTCCTCTTCTATCCTCCTCCTCCTCCTCCTCTGATGGCCGCGTCTTCAACTCCTCTCCCCCCCCCCCCTTTCCTCTATTCACCACCGCCTGCCCCTCTCCCTCCCCGCTCATCCTATCCTCTAACCCATAACTCCCTACACCACCACCACTAGAAAATAAGATTTTGATAAATTCCGGAAACGTGCAGACGCATGTCTGTTAAAATTTAACCCCGGCCAAGTGCAAGGAAAATTGAAAATTGATACACGAAAAAAATGTGGATTAGCACCCAAAATTTCCCCACTAAAGCCAAATCCACATACAAACGGGATTAACATAGCGGCATATGGGATTTTTTTAATTATTTATTATTATTTTTTAGTAAAGATTAGAGACAGGTCAAGGAAAAGTTTAGAAATGGGAAATAGTGGGATTTATGAAAGCCGGCGGGCTGTCCGCCTTGCTGACCATCTGGGAAACTTACATCATCTTGAGGTTATCTTGAGATGATTTCGGGGCTTTTTAGTGTCCCCGCGGCCCGGTCCTCGACCAGGCCTCCACCCCCAGGGAGCAGCCCGTGACAGCTGACTAACACCCAGGAACCTATTTTACTGCTAGGTAACAGGGGCATAGGGTGAAAGGGTCGTACATTAGAACGACTTTAAAACCCCTAAATAAGTTGTCTTTCAAGATACTTTATTCCTAAGTTAGGGCCATTACAAAAATACAGCACCGGCATGGAACCCGTATCTTGTGAATACAAACTAAATATGGGAAAAAAAGTGCAGTGGTTTGCGATAAGACTATTGCCTAAAATAAGAGGACTAAGGCACGTGGATTAGTTGAGAGACTTCACCCTGAGAGACAGAGAACTGATAAGATGGACAAGAGCAACTCGTGTAAAATGAGAGGAAATAGGACAAGATAACATGCATCAACAGGAAACGCAAACAAGTCGAAGAAATGTGAGGAAATACTTGTACCCTCAGTTATCAGTTAGGCAACATTACTGCCCTCTATGTCCTGCCCTCCAAACTGGTAAACTATTTTTTTTTACTTGTTGCTTTGACAAACCTATCCTTCCTAAGCCTAATACATGATATTAGTCCTAATATCGTGTATTGTACAAGCACAATTAGGAGAGTACTGAAGGAACTTGTAGAAGCCACTTCCATCTACTACTTTATGGCCAGGTTCGACGAAGAATTTGAGCGTCAAAATAGTTTAATTGTAAGACAAGAGGTAGAGCATCGCAAGTATGCAGGGGACATAGAGCTAGACCTCACGTCCTTGTACACAGTTAGGTAAGCACACTCCCAACCGTTTCTCCTGAATAATACATCGCCTTTTGACGTATAATTGCTCGCTCTACCGCTGGACGGATTAGCGACGATCTCGTGTCATGTAGGTCGGTGTTCAATCCCCGACCGTCCAAGTGGTTGGGCACCATTCCTTCCCCCGTCCCATCCCAAATCCTTATCCTGACCCCTTCCAAGTGCTATATAGTCGTAGTGGCTTGGCGCTTTCCCCCTGATAGTTCCCTTCCCTCCCCCCCAAGGCCAAAAAATTGATGTACTCCAAAAAATCAAAGGCTCCCAAAATTGGCGTCATGTCCCGTTTTGTATTCGTGGGTCCGCGGTTAGGACATATTCGGGCAATTTAGTATATCAGTTTATGACGTTGTTGTTGTTAAAGATTCGCTACTTGGAACAAAAAGTTCCAAGCAGCACGGGCTAAGGTGAGCCCGTAGTGGACTTTTTTCTTAGTTTATGACGTTGTGACCGCTCGAGAGGACGGGCTCCACCCCCCCCCCCCTCACACGCCTCCACCCCCCCCCCATCCCCACACGCCTCCACCCCCCCCTCCCCCCTCACACGCCTCCACCCCCCCCCCTCCCCACACGCCCCTCTATATCCGCCAAGCCAGCAACTAGCCATTACCAGTACCATAACTATTATTACTAAGAGGTATAAGCAGTAACAGGAGAAAGACACAGCGGGTGCTGGGAGGGCGCCGCCGCCGCCTTAGTGGACCTGAAGGTGTTCCCACCCAACCTATTCATCACTATTTTCCTTTCAGGCAGAGATGGAAGATGTTTAATATAAAAACACCAAAGTGTTAGCGAGTTCTCCGAAGCAGATGAGACGTTAATTGTATAGATCAGTGAGACGTGTATTAGCCTCGTGTAAATAGTAATTACCTAAGTGTAATTACCTAAGTGTAGTTACAGGATGAGAGCTACGCTCGTGGTGTCCCGTCTTCCCAGCACTCTTTGTCATATAACGCTTTGAAACTACTGTATTTTAGTGTCCTTACCTGGTTGTTATAGACTCAGCTACTGGGAACAAAAGGTTCCAAGTAGCACGGGCTATGGTGAGCCCGTTGTGGACTTACCTGCCACAGGAGCGGGGCTGTGAGGAGCTACGTTGCCCTGGCCCAGTATATATACATAGGCTATCTGCAGTTTCCTCTATTTTGTATGTTTTTGTTATAAGGCTGAGGGTAAATAGGAGCTAATCTCTCCCCGCGGGGCCGCCTGTGGGGGCTCACGGACCAAGCTGGCTTCTCACTTTGCCTCACACACACTGTGAAATTGAAATTAGTTTATTGAGGTAAAATACACACAAAGGGATGAGGTAGCTCAAGCTATTCTCACCCCGTTCAGTACATCGTGTTAATACATACATACACACACATCACAAACAATAAACATATTACCAAACATTCTGAGAGAAAAAGAGGCTACAGTTAAGTATTTGCGCCTAGTAAATCCTCCCCGGCCAGGATACGAACCCCCATGAGAAAGCGCTCGCGGAACGCCAGGCGAGTGTCTTACCACTGCACCACGGAGACCGCACACGGTGTGTTGGGGAGAGATTACAGTGTAAGTGATGCTGAGAGCTCCAGTGTGGAGTGTCGTCAAAAGTTTCATAGTGTGTTGTGTAAACACTTAATGTCTTATAGTGTAATGTCTTCTGGGAGCCGGTCGGCCGAGCGGACAGCACACTGGACTTGTGATCCTGTGGTCCCGGGTTCGATCCCGGGCGAATGCCCCCTGTTACCTAGCAGTAAAATAGGTACCTGGGTGTTAGTCAGCTGTCATGGGCTGCTTCCTGGGGGTGGAGGCCTGGTCGAGGACCGGGCCGCGGGGACACTAAAACCCCGAAATCATCTCAAGATAGTGTGCAGTCTCTGACAAGTGCACAGGAAATGCTGACCCCAGATGTACACGTTATTTTGAAGAATAATGTAGTTTAAATTTACACCTTGTTTTGGTGCGTGGGCGCACGCGGGCTACACACGCGGGATTTATCCAAAGGCCCTCGTTAATTCATTGTTAATAAGGCAGGTGTCACGGGCTGCCTGCCCCACTTTTCCAACCTTACCAATACTTTCTTCTCGGAGTCTCAGTATTGCCTGTCTGGCCCCTCTACATGTTCTGTTAACTGTACCTAACTGTTAAGATTTTGCTGGACTTAACTGGGCAGGGTTGACCTAGGTGTTATGTCAACAAGGTGGTTAGTACTCGAGAATAGTTAATGGGCGAACTAAATGTGTTAATACTGTTAATGGGCGACTGACATTCTTTGCAACGGCACACGAGGACGAACCGGGATCAGCTAAATAATGACTCGGCAGCTGTTGAGGGAGGGGGGGGGGGTGAGGGAGAGAGAGAGGGTGTGTGGGGGGCGGGGGGGGGAGAGAGGATGGATCACATGAGGAAATGAGTTGGGAGACCTTTGGGACAGGTGTAGCGGAGAGGGATTATATGGTGAGAGGAGTGAAAGACATCTCGTGAGAGAGGTCCCTACCAAGTCTTCCAAATCAGTTTGGGTTCGGCCAAACTGGGTCCACTTGAAAGGTTGAAGTGGACCCCACTTGACCCACTTTCCTGGGGGTCTGTAGTGCCTGGGTGTGGGTTCCCCGGGTACTGGACGTGTAAAGCTAGGTAGATTAGGGATATTTGCAGGCACAAGGGTTTAGGGAAGGACCGTAGAGACGAGGGAGAGGCAGTGGCAGGGGTGTAAGGTAAGAATGGGGGCAGGAGAGAGGTAAGGATGAAGAAGATAGACTTTATTGAAAGATGCTGAGTGATGGTAGTGAGGGAGGGAGGGAGAGCCACATGTACTATGGAGGGAAGGTTAGTAGCAGCGAGTATGTGGAGGGTATTGGGAGGGGAGGGAGGGAGGGAGGGAGGGAGAGCCACATGTACTATGGAGGGAAGGTTAGTAGCAGCGAGTATGTGGAGGGTATTGGGAGGGGAGGGAGGGAGGGAGGTTGGTGCAGCTAGGTGAAAGCGAACCAAAGTAAGAGGTGTTGGGAAGACGAGGAAGTGGGAGACAGCGACAATAGGAAGAGGAACAACCAACAACAGGACACGAGATGGGGGCAAGAGGAAGGAGGAGAAACGTGGAGGAAGTGGGAGGGGAGGACCGGGTCACGGCGGCCGCCAGGAGAGACACTATGCGCCGTAAAGCATCACTATGCATAGTGACCTGTCATGATGTTTAGTGGGTCAAGCAGGCAAAGCTCCAGAAAACTGGGTCGTTTGCCTGATTGGACAGATGAGCACGGGTCTTACAGTGGGTCTTGAGACGGGCTTATAGCAGACAGGTACTCGTTTAGTTATACTCGGCTAGTTGTGCTTGCGGGGGTTGAGCTTTGGCTCTTTGGTCCCGCCTCTCAACCGTCAATCAACTGGTGTACAGATTCCTGAGCCTACTGGGCTCTATCATATCTACATTTGAAACTGTGTATGGAGTCAGCCACATCACTTCCCAGTGTATTAAAGTGTAGTGGTTTTACTGTGTGGTTTGGTGGCAATGGGGGGGGGGGGCAATGGTCTAGGGAGGAGACAATGGTCTAGAGCAGAGTCTTTTAACCAGTGTATCGCGAAACAAGGTAATTAGAGACAGTGATAAATAGGCTAATTCTAATCACGTACAGATACGTTTTTTATTCTTGTTTAATTTTCCCCATTTAACCAACATTAAGACAGCAATTGTCTCCTTGCAGTTGAAACAATGAAATCCGTGTGTCTGTTCTCAGAATCTGAAGTACAATTTGGAATTATTTCCAGGGTACAAAGTCTGAAAAACGCTGGGCCCGGGGGGGGGGGTTGGAGGACGGGGTAAGGGGTGGAGGACGAGGTAAGGGGTGGAGGGTGAGGTAGGGGTTGGCGATGGGTGCAGGAAGGTAGGTACAAATAAGGCAAGTTCTGAAATCCACTCGCCCTCTCCCCTAATCTATACCGTGGCCGGAGGCCTCTATTCTCTCTAAGAGTTAATCAAGTTACACTCTCGTGGGTGTGGTGTTCAAGGGAGAGAGTTGACCAGACCACACACTAGAAGGTGAAGGGACGACGACGACGTTTCGACTTGTGAATGGTCCAGGACGGAGCGAAACGTCGTCGTCCCTTCACCTTCTAGTGTGTGGTCTGGTCAACTTACTGTAGCCACGTTATTGTGACTCATCGCCTGTGAAAGGGAGATAAGCTGTGGACAAATGAAACGGACAGATATATATTAGTCGACTGCCACAAAAGCCACAATTTGGACTGATGTAAAGTGCTCCCGTCCGCTGTAGCTAGTGTCGGTTCAACCTACCTTCTGGTGGTTCCAGAAATCAATATTCCACCGAAAAGGTCTCGTAGGTCGTCTGGTCAATCAAGCTGTTAGACGCAGCTGCTCGCAGTCTGACGTGCGACCCAATGACCGCTGTCCCTACAACAGCCGCCCCCCTTTCCCTCCCCTGCGCACGCGCGCACATGCGTACACGCATACAAGCACATAGGCACACGCATGCGGGACCCTTGATATCTGAGCGGACATAGCTCTGGACTCGTAATCCTACGGTTCGGGTTCGATCCCCGGTGATGGCAGAAACAAATTGGCAGTTTCTTTCACCCTGATGCCCCTGTTACCTAGCAGTAAATATTTACCTGGTAGTTACAGCTGTTACGGGCTGCTTTCTTGGTGGGTAAGTGTGGGGGTGGGGGGGGGGGATAAAAATAAGTTGGTAGTTAGTAACAGTTGATTGATTGACAGTTGAGAGGCGGGCCCAAAGAGCAAAGCTCAACACCCGCAAGCACGACTAGGTGAATACACATATGAAAGCTTTAATAAATATTAATCTAAAATGTGAAGATTACTCGATTATAACTTTCTGAAATGTATTTTTTATTTGATTATTTCGTAAAAGGATTTGGCTTGAGTGGTGGGATTACAATCCGTGATGAGATTAACAGCATGTCTCACTGTAGACACAATGCAACATCTAAATTATTGGAACTCTAAGCTTGGACTCTTAAGCTCTCAAAATGCAGTAGCTAAGGGAGAAGAGAGGCATCAAGTATACACATGGAAGTTATTGGAAGACCAGGTCCCAATTTTGTTTGGTAGATTAACAACATACTGGAGCGAAAGATACGGAAGGAAATGCAGAATAGAACCAATGAGGAGTAGAGGTGTCAAGGGTACAATCAGAGAGCACTGTCTGAACAACAGAGGTCCACAGTAGAGGTGTCAAGGGTACAATCAGAGAGCACTGTCTGAACAACAGAGGTCCACAGTAGAGGTGTCAAGGGTACAATCAGAGAGCACTGTCTGAACGACAGAGGTCCACAGCTGTTTAATACTTTCTCCCAGCAAGCATTTATAAATACAGTAATGCCCGAAAAAAAGGTGGATGTATTCAAGAGGCACTTAGACAAGTTCTTGCAAGTGCCGGACCAAGTGGGTTGTAATAGGTGTGTGTGGGCCTGCGGGCTGCTGTTCCAAGCAACAGCCTGTTGGACCAAGTTATCACAAGTCGAACCTGGGGCTTGGAGCAGAAATCCTCTCGGAACCCCGTTAATGTACGCTTAACTTCAGGCGATACTGGAGAGTTTAGGATTAGTTATCATCAAGGGGAAAGTTGACTTTGTTAGAGCAACTATGCACTTGCAACTGACATGCCACCACCTGACATGCCACCACCTGACATGCCACCACCTGACATGCCACCACCTGACATGCCACCACCTGACATGCCACCACCTGACATGCCACCACCTGACATGCCACCACCTGACATGCCACCACCTGACATGCCACCACCTTACATGCCACCACCTGACATGCCACCACCTGACATCCTGAGTGTGGTCTGCAACTTTAATTGGCATACTTCAACACAATTACGGTTTGCTTGTTCCAATTACTTTGTAGTTGTAATATAAGTCTTCAAATTTTAACGACTTACTTGCCACCAGTTCACAAATTAAAGTATTTCCTTCATTGTCTTTTCATATATATTTTTTTAATCTTTCCTCTGCTTTCATTTTCTTTCTCGTTATCGGATGTTTTTGCCTTTTCCTCTCTCTCTCCTGCCTCATCTATCTCTCATCCTCTCCATCATACATCCATCATCATCATCCTGTCATTATTTGTCTATTACTAATGTCTTCCTATCTTCTCCATCTCTTGTTCTTCTTGCTCTCTCCACCCTCACTTATTTTAGTATTATTAGATTCTTCATAATTTTGGCATATTCTGCGCCTTCAGTTTCCATTATTACCAAAAAAAGACAAAATAATAATAGTAATTGAGAGTCGACTCGTAGAGTATAGCTAATTTTTTTCGTGGGGATAACATTGGTAATTCTTTAACACCAACCCGCTCATGTTGTGTACACACCCAACAGCAATTACTGTGAAAAATTGGGTGAAGCTAGCCTGAAGCGTCTGCCCTCCAGCCTCGGACAGACATTCCCATCTATATCAATATTGATGGATTATCAATACTGTTCCTTAGCCATGATGGAAACGCGTCCTGGTCAATATGTTGAGGAGGATATAATTAAGAGAAGATTATTGGTCTTAATAAATAACTACCAAAATAACAAATAGAAAAGTTTAAATTTGGAAATCATTAGCCATATATATTTTAATGATGACTAGACCACACACTAGAATGTGAAGGGACGACGACGTTTCGATCCGTCCTGGACCATTCTCAAGTCGACTCGAGAATGAGAATCGACTTGAGAATGGTCCAGGACGGGCCGAAACGTCGTCGTCCCTTCACCTTCTAGTGTGTCGTCTGGTCATCATACTTTAGCCACGTTATTGTGACTCATCGCCTGCATATTTTAATGTCATTGGAAGTGGGAACAGCTCCACGGGATTGAAACATTGTAAATGTCACGCCAGTCATTTGTGAAGGGTACATTTGTAATTCTCGAAAGGTTAACTTTTCTATCAGTAACTGGTAAATTCATGGAAACTGTGTAAATTAAGTAGTGCAATATTTACAGGGTCTTCAACTAATTTTAAGTTCCCAGAGTACTTTACGCAGAAATCCTTCATGTCTAACAATCTGATTCTGCTCACCAACAACTTAATTTCAAAACTTTTATTTTCTCCAGACCCAGAATATTTTTTTTTTATATCGTGATGATATACAAAACAAAATTATGGTCAAAGCTTTCATGAAAACCAGCTATCATAAATGATATCAGATATACAAGTCTTTTAATCCGAAACAATTCGAACATTACACACAGAGATATCACACTAACTTGATGCATCAAATGAACAAATCCACAAGGGCCGTGACGAGGATTCGAACCTGCGTCCGGGAGCCCCTTGTGGATTTGTTCAATTCGAGCATTATTTGTGTCCTTACTATTGTCACTGTTAGTGTTAAACTAATTGTTATTCATCAAGACGATTAATATTACAATGTTATCTTAACACCATTGGGGCGACTCGGTGAATAGACTAAGATGACTGGATAACTGGGTCCAGATTCACGAAGCTGTTAGGCAAGTACTTACAAACGTGTACATCTTTCCTCAATCTTTGACGGCTTTGGTTACATTTATTAAACAGTTTACAAGCATGAAAACTGCCCAATCAACTGTTGGTATTGTTATAAACAGCCTCCTGGTGCTTCCGAGCTCATTAACTGTTTAATAATTGTAAACAAAGCCGCCAAAGATTGAGGAAAGATGTACACGTTCGTATGTACTTGTGTAACTGCTTCGTGAATCTGGCCCCTGGCCCCACAACAATCTAAGAGACTTAAGGGAAATGCAGGAGGATTGAAATTGAAATAAGTTTATTGAGGTAAAATACACACAAAGGGATGAGGTAGCTCAAGCTATTCTCACCCCGTTCAGTACATCGTATTAATACATACATAGACACACATCACAAACAATAAACATATTACCAAACATTCTGAGAGATAAACATATACATTTCCTACGTGAAGGTTGTCCGTCTAACGTCGCTGTGGCTCATTTGGGTATTTAGTTTCCACCTGTGTCGCCATCACGGGAGACATCTCCCATCACGCAGGGTGCAGTCGCACCTCCACAGATCTCCGGTATCAGCTCTCGATACTGGTAATGGCTCAAAAGGGCCACCACTTACGGGCTATTCATGCCCGTGCCACCTTTTGGGTGGCTTAATCTTTATCAATCTGTGTCGCCATGTTACTGTTCCACCCGTTGAGTGTACGCGCGCACGCGTGTGGGCTTTGGGTTTGTGATTGGAGGAGAGGGGGGGGGTCTTTCCACTCGAGATGACAAAGAATGGGTCCCTCTGGCCCGATTTTACGCCAGAATAATTATTAGAAATCAGAGGATTGAAATTGGACTTGGGTTCGCCCTCGGGCGCACAACACGAGGGGGTTCAGCATAAACCAATTTTATCGCACCCTAGGCTAATTGGCGTTTGGGAAAGCCGTGAGGGTAATGTTGAGGCTACAGGACACCCTTCTTGTGATTGGTGGATGAAATACAAAAGAACTGCTGCCAGACCTCGGTTTTATGCTATGATTGGTGGCCGGAAAAATCGAAGACCATGATTGGCTGAAATCTCCTCTGGGCATTTACGAAGCCTAAGCACGGGAAAAATATTGAGAAAAGAATTCATGGAGAATGTCCTCTTATGTGCGCGGGCCGCGAAGTGAAATATAGATCTGGGACCAGATTCACGAAGCAGTTAGGCAAGTACTTACGAACGTGTACATCTTTCCTCAATCTTTGACGGCTTTGGTTACATTTATTAAACAGTTTACAAGCATGAAAACTTCCCAATCAACTGTTGTTATTGTTATAAACAGCTTGCTGGCGCTTCGGGGCTCATTAACTGTTTAATAATTGTAAACAAAGCCGCCAAAGATTGAGAAAAGATGCACAGGTTCGTAAGTGTTTGCGTAACTGCTTCGTGAATCTGACTCCTGGTAATTCCGGATGCAAAGTTGAATACGGAGGATATCATGCATGGCAAGGAAACCACTTTTCTCTAGACTTTGGGGGCGATGCATGGAGAATACAAGAGTGGAAGAGCTGTCCCGGGAAGTAATGGTTCGCGCGCCCACTCCTGTCACCTAAATTGATGCTGGGCAAACTCCAGTGCTAATATCCAGACGGGATAAAGGGATTGGGCCGGGAGGTGACTGAAGGGATTGTTAAAGGTGGAGGGAAAGGAGGGAGAGGGAATTATCAGGGGAAAGTGCCAAGCCCTTACGTCTATAAAGCCCTTGGAAGGGGTCAGGATAAGGGGATTTGGGATGGGACGGGGGGAAGGAATATTGAACAAGAGGATTGGATACAATAAAGGGAGAGGGATATGGCGGCATTATGCCTTGGGGTCAATAATGTTGGGACATTTTGTGTAAACTCTCGATTATAAATGTACATCCATGTATGAATAAAGTTTTTGAATTATTGCAATGGGAAGTGAAGGGGGGAGAGGGGGGGGGGAGTCTGCAATTGTCACCGCGAGTCGAAAGGCGGAAATGTTGATGGTGGGTGATAGTTGTAGACATTGTTGTATGTTATTGTTGTGGCGCGTGTGTAGTGTCACAGGTTACATCCCAGCTCCTGGTCCCCCCCTCTCTCCCTGGCCTCTCGTCTCCCTGTGATTGTGGCCTGAAAGCTCTTGGTCCTCCTTTCCGCCCTCCTTATCCAACCCATTCTACAAATATGATATAGCTTATAGCTACCTTGAGGTGCTTCCGGGGCTTAGCGTCCCCGCGGCCCGGTCGTCGACCAGGCCTCCTGGTTGCTGGACTGATCAACCAGGCTGTTTGACGCGGCTGCTTGCTGCAGCCTGACGTATGAGTCACAGCCTGGTTGATCAAGTTACTTTGCATTGACTGCTCAGAGTGCGGCCTATTGCACAAAAAAGTTTCCATTTTGCGTTATTAGAAGTTTTAAAGGTCATACAAAACAAATCAAAACCTATGAACCTAATCTGACTTGTCCTACACCTTGTGATGGTTTCGGGGCTTAGCGTCCCCGCGGCCCGGTCCATCGCCCAGGCCTCCTCGTTGCTGGACTGGTTGACTTGTAAAGCAACCGTTGATGATTTTTTAAGATTGGCTCGGATAAAAAAAAAAAAAATCCCGTTGTTGGGAACAGGAAGGCCGTGTTTAGTCTTACAGGGGTCCCCCCCAGGCCCCCCCCTTCCCTTAAGGCCCCTAGGCCTACGACGAACCTTCACGAAGAGGCTGTGGACAGAGGCAACGAAGTGCTGTTATCAATTCTTAATGTTGGGTTGAACACTATGATAACGCTACCATTTTCTGTTATGATAACGCTACCATTTTCTGTTATGATAACGCTACCATTTTCTGTTATGATAACGCTACCATTTTCTGTTATGATAACGCTACCATTTTCTGTTATGATAACGCTACCATTTTCTGTTATGATAACGCTACCATTTTCTGTTATGATAACGCTACCATTTTCTGTTATGATTAGGCTACCAATTTCTGTTATGATTAGGCTACCAATTTCTGTTATGATTAGGCTACCATTTTCTGTTATGATTAGGCTACCATTTTCTGTTATGATTAGGCTACCATTTTCTGTTATGATTAGGCTACCATTTTCTGTTATGATTAGGCTACCATTTTCTGTTATGATTAGGCTACCATTTTCTGCTATGATTAGGCTACCATTTTCTGCTATGATTAGGCTACCAATTTCTGTTATGATTAGGCTACCAATTTCTGTTATGATTAGGCTACCAATTTCTGTTATGATTAGGCTACCATTTTCTGTTATGATTAGGCTACCATTTTCTGTTATGATTAGGCTACCATTTTCTGTTATGATTAGGCTACCATTTTCTGCTATGATTAGGCTACCATTTTCTGCTATGATTAGGCTACCATTTTCTGTTATGATTAGGCTACCATTTTCTGTTATGATTAGGCTACCATTTTCTGTTATGATTAGGCTACCATTTTCTGCTATGATTAGGCTACCCTCGTCTACTTGCTTACATAGTCTTCACGTTATTGTCTTTCTTGAAATCCATATTGATACCTCACAATTTTTAGCTGCGATGCTGGAAAAAAAATAGTTTCTCCAGGCTGGCGGAGATGACAGCATTGGAGACCACGTGTCCAGAGCGCTGCCACTCGGCTGCCTTCCTCTCCAGTGTTTTGATGTGTTTATTTTGGTCACTATGCACTCCATACCCTTCCCTTGGGCGGTGGAGGAAAGGGTTGCAGAGGCACATAATGGGTTCTGGAACCCCCATAAGCTTAGTAATTCTCAAGTTCGTAATCTTCTTGAAGCATAAAGTGGTCCAAGGCGTGGCCCACTAGTCTCTAGACGAGGTAAATTACATTTGCGGTGACTTCAGCTACTCATAGGTACATGAGTAGCTGAGACACGGGAGACATCTCCCGTCACGCAGGGTGCAGTCGCACCTCCACAGATCTCCAGAATCATCTTTTGATACTGGTAATGGCTCCAAAGGGCCTCCACTTACGGGCTATTCATGCCCGTGCCACCTATTGGGTGGCTTAATCTTCATCAATCAATCAATCTCCTGAGTCGCCAGTCACCTGCCTGTAATGAAGCGGACTGGTTCACGAAGGTCTTGACTCAACCCTTTCCCCTCACCTACCTACCCATTACCTTGCTCTTCCCCCCCCCCCCTCCCTCTTCACCCCTTCCTTTGTTTCCCTTTCTTCACCCACCAACCTGTAACCTTACCCATCCCATCTGCTGTCCTTCCCGCCCTATCCAAGTGGTCACCCTCTTTGTGTACAGCGCTGGGAGGGAACTTGTGCTGCTGATTCGTCGACCTCGTGTCCACTGGTGCTGCTGATCCGTCGACCTCGTGTCCACTGATGCTGCTGATCCGTCGACCTCGTGTCCACTGGTGCTGCTGATCCGTCGACCTCATCTCTCCACTGGTGCTGCTGATCCGTCGACCTCGTGTCCACTGGTGCTGCTGATCCGTCGACTTCGTCTCTCCACTGGTGATGGTGATCCGTCGACCTCGTTTCCACTGGTGCTGATCCATCTCCAGTCCCTTGCACTGCAACATGCCTTAAATACAAGACATTAAACACTGCGGCCACTGCTAAACAAGGCACTGGAGGGCTGCAAGCAACCGACCACCACCATGGGTCCAAACAATCCAAATTCCATGATGCAACATGCGAGCTTCCAAACATATTTATCGTGTCAGCGTTCAGAAGCATTTACTGGTTTTTAAGCCATTTAATAGCATTTACTCGCAATTAAGACAGATGCAAATTATCACTACTATTATATTACTATTATTATAATACGTATTATGCAAATTACCTGTTTTCTGTCTAAAGTTTGTTTCATGTTGCACAAGTCGATGCCTTCTAATGAGGGCATTGACAGTTTATTTTTCTGTAACGAGAGAGAATAGTTATCTTGGTCGATTATTTCAAGCGCGTGTTGATCAAGTATATGAGTGGGATTGGGTGATTATAGATAGGAGCTGCCTCGTTTGGGCCAATAGGCCTTCTGCAGTTACCTTTGTTCTTATGTTATTTACACAAAATGGCACAATTATTTCATGCAAATGCAGTAATTTGGTTGCACGTGGCAGTTGACGGGGATGGCGGGGATGCTGACTAACGCCGCCGTGGCCACTAACTACCAATTACTCCAGTGTTGTTAACGACAGCGGGGCAGACGCCGGCAGCTGTGGCTCCGGTTACACTAACACCCAAAAACTGAGCCGGAGTTTTCGTCAGAAACTTTATACTTGGCGCGTTGTGTTGCTGTTGTGATGTGAGCTTGTGGTCCACCACCACTGCTTTCATCACCTCCCTTTCTTCCTCCTCCTTTCTTTTTCCTTCCTTCCTTCCTTTCCTCTCTCCCTCCCCTCCTTCCTGGTGTTGAGGGCAGGTGTGCCAAAGCCAGTACCAGACCTGCAGGTGTGTGGGGTGTCGGGTCTATGAGGCAGATGTAGTCTCCCCATTCTGATTACCTTTAGAAAACGGCGCCCAGTGAACGTTTTAATGCTCTTGCGCACACGCACGCGCGCACCCCCCTCTCTCTCTCCCTCCCCCCCCCCTCCGTCCTGGCCGCCTCTATCCCTCTACCGTCCCAACCGTCTCTGCTATTAACCCCCCAATTCCCCCTCCCTCCCTCCCTGTCGCAAAGACTAACCCTGTCCTGTTTCTTCCCCTCTCACTAACACCCGCCGACTCCCTTCCTCTCTCTCTCCCTTCCTCTCTCTCCCTTCCTCTCTCTCCCCCTTCCTCTCTCTCCCCCTTCCTCTCTCTCCCCCCTTCCTCTCTCTCCCCCTTCCTCTCTCTCCCCCTTCCTCTCTCTCCCCCTTCCTCTCTCTCCCCCTTCCTCTCTCTCCCCCTTCCTCTCTCTCCCCCTTCCTCTCTCTCCCCCTTCCTCTCTCTCCCCCTTCCTCTCTCTCCCTTCCTCTCTCCCCCTTCCTCTCTCTCCCTTCCTCTCTCTCCCCCTCTCTCTCTCTCTCTCTCTTCTGTCACCTCAAGCGACTCACGCACGCACTCCTCCTATCTCGTCTGTAGCCAATCTCTCTCCTCTCTCTTCTCTTTTATTGCCTTGTGTTTTATCGCCTAAGACTTATTACTTGTTCAGTGTTCCATAATGTAATTCGTAAGATTGTTTCAGAGACGGCTGGCAGAGGTTGCGTTGCGGGCTCTAATTTGACGAAGGAACTCTTTTTTTTTTTTTTTTTTTTTTTTGGTTAAATTTAGTCACTGGAAACCTTTTGGATGGACAGCTGTAAGGCCAGTAGCCTTTGTCCCGGCGGCATCTGGGGGTTACCGATCAGTATATTCGCCAGGATATATTTCTCTCGACGTATCTGTATCGTGATATATTCTTACGATGTACGTGTATCATGATATATTCTCACGGCGTACATATATCATGATATATTCTCACGATGTATCTGCACCGTGGTATATTCTCACGATGTATCTGTACCGTGATATATTCTCAGGACGTACCTGTATCGTGATATATTCTCACGACGTACCTGTATCATGATATATTCTCACGACGTACCTGTATCATGATACACTCTCACGACGTACCTGTATCATGATATATTCTCACGACGTACCTGTACGTTTCTATACGTTAATCTATGAGGAAGACTTGGGTCTCCGTCTAGGGTCTGGGTGTGCAGATGAAGATCATCTTCTTGAGGTTATCTCAAGATAACCTCATCTTAAGATACATCCGGTGAGACCTCTCATCATGAGACGTCTCATCATTGTAAGGGAAGCGTAAGCTGCAACTGGAGTGGGTTACCTCGCCTGCCTTCCCCCTCCCCCCCCCCTTTTACCCATCGTCCCCCCTCTCTCCCCCAGTGGTAGGGAGGAGTGGGGGGGGGGGGAGGTGTATCTTCACACAGCTCTTGGGTGTCTGGCTCTGTTTACGGGGGTAATAAACAGAGGTCTTGACCCCACAGAAAGCCCCCCAGAAAGGAATTTGAACTTGGATGTCCATAGTGTTTGGAAAGGATGAGGGGGGAGGAAGAGGGAGGGGGAGGTAAAGTTCTGGAAGAGGATGTAAATGTTGGGAGAGAGAGACAGAAAGGAGATGAAGGGAAGGGGGAGCCGGTCGGCCGAGCGGACAGCACGCTGGACTTGTGATCCTGTGGTCCTGGGTTCGATCCCAGGCGCCGGCAAGAAACAATGGGCCGAGTTTCTTTCACCCTATGCCCCTGTTACCTAGCAGTAAAATAGGTATCTGGGTGTTAGTCAGCTGTCACGGGCTGCTTCCTGGGGGTGGAGGCCTGGTCGAGGACCGGGCCGCGGGGACACTAAAGCCCCGAAATCATCTCAAGATAACCAAGATAACGAGATACATACAGCTTCCATCCCCATAGGGAGAGAAGCGCGCCCAAATCCAAAGTGGACAGCCCACTGAATTCGTAGCCTATCCTCAACTTGTATTTATTGTATTTCAATTCCTTGTACCTATTCCCTCCCTGATCCTGGGAACTAAGGAAAGGTAGGAACAGCATTAGCATGCGTGTGCGCGCGCGTGTATCTTGAATTGACAAGACTTGTGACAAGCCGTTGAGAGACGTGAGGACATTAAGGACTGGAGAAGTCGTCTTGACTCATTAAGGTCGTCTCAGACGGCCATTACCGCAGTGACCACCTTCATACACCTCGTTAAAGCGGCCTCGGTGTAGAATAAATTCCAGGTGTCGATAACCACCTGGTGTAGAATAAATTCCAGGTGTCGATAACCACCTGGTGTAGAATAAATTCCAGGTGTCGATAACCACCTGGTGTAGAATAAATTCCAGGTGTCGATAATAACAAGTTAGGTGAGAAGGTGGCGGAGGCCAAGACCGTCAGTAGTTTCAATGCGTTATATGACAAAGAGTGCTGGGAAGACGGGACACCACGAGCGTAGCTCTCATCCTGTAACTACACTTAGGTAATTACACTTAGGTAATTACCACTCAAGTGGGAATGACTTGTGTGTGTATACTTACCTAGTTGTGTTTCTGGGGATGAGCTTCGGCTCTTTGGTCCCGTCTCAATTGTCAATCTACTGGTATACAGGTTCCTGAGCCTACTGGGCTCTTATCATATCTACACTTGAAACTGTGTATGGAGTCAGCCTCCACCACATCACTGCCTAATGCATTTCTTCGGTTGCTACTGATACTAACAAAAGTTAGTAATAGTATAGTTGTAGTAAAGCTAATGGCTCGATGGCTCATTTGGGCACTCAATTTACACCTGTGTCCTCTAGTGCGCTTGCCCCTCGAGTTAAACTGTCTTTACCTACCTTATCAGTTCCTTTGAGAATCTTGTATGTGGTGTTCATGTCACTCCCTTCCTAACTCTTCTATAGCTAGGTGGGTATGTGGTACCCGCCTGGTTATTTTCTTGATTAGCATGACCCCATAGGTCAGTCAAGCCTGGCCTCGGGCCGGACTTGGGGAGTAGAACAACTCCCAGAACCCCATCAAGCAGGTATACATAGTGTTTCCATAACAAGCTACCCCCTTTCCCCTGAAACTAAGGGGTTCCCCTACATACTTCCCTTATATACTAACGACCAATTGCGTGTAGGTAGCAAAGGTTTGCTGCTCCGGTATTCCTCTTCGTATAGTTTAGTTATTTGCCTAAGATTTTGTGAGGAGAAGGGGCCCCCATGTTCTGTGAGGAGTCCGCGGGTCCTCCGGAGCATACGCGAGGCGTCGCGCACGGCGTGTCGGGCCGTTGTGAGGTTGGGGAATGGGTCTGATAATGGTGGTTAATAGCGCTTACTACTTCCGCCACCACTTTAAACTACCACTCGTCTTCGTCGCCACCACCATCACCACTCGCCGCCGCCACCACCACCACCACCACCAGCGAAAGCAGCAGCAGCAGCAGCAGCGAAAGCAGCAGCAGCGAAAGCAGCAGCAGCGAAAGCAGCAGCAGCGAAAGCAGCAGCAGCGAAAGCAGCAGCAGCGAAAGCAGCAGCGAAAGCAGCAGCAGCAGCAGCAGCGAAAGCAGCAGCAGCAGCGAAAGCAGCAGCGAAAGCAGCAGCAGCAGCGAAAGCAGCAGCAGCAGCAGCAGCGAAAGCAGCAGCAGCAGCGAAAGTAGCAGCAAGCAGCAGCAGCGAAAGCAGCAGCAAGCAGCAGCTGCAGCAGCAGCAGCAGCGAAAGCAGCAGCAATCAGCAGCAGCGAAAGCAGCAGCAGCAGCAGCAGCGAAAGCAGCAGCAATCAGCAGCAGCGAAAGCAGCAGCAATCAGCAAGCAGCAGCAATCAGCAAGCAGCAGCAATCAGCAAGCAGCAGCAGCAAAAGCAGCAGCAGGTGGTGGTGGTCCTCACCCCGCCGCCACCACTATTGCTGCAAAAGCTGAAGACCAATCAAAGCTGTTTGATAACCACATAGAGAGAAACAACACAAGATCATGTACTCTTGAGAAGACAAGGGAGTACAAGGGAGACGTCTCACAGGAGTACAAGGGAGACGTCTCACAGGAGTACAAGGGAGACGTCTCACAGGAGTACAAGGGAGACGTCTCACAGGAGTACAAGGGAGACGTCTCACAGGAGTACAAGGGAGACGTCTCACAGGAGTACAAGGGAGACGTCTCACAGGAGTACAAGGGAGACGTCTCACAGGAGTACAAGGGAGACGTCTCACAGGAGTACAAGGGAGACGTCTCACAGGAGTACAAGGGAGACGTCTCACACGAGTACAAGGGAGACGTCTCACAGGAGTACAAGGGAGACGTCTCACAGGAGTACAAGGGAGACGTCTCACAGGAGTACAAGGGAGACACCAACATGGAGACCAAAGTTGTGAGATGAAAGGCCAGAAGAAACAATGGATGACATTGGTGTTGATGTAGATGAGGGAAGAAAACACTTGGAGGAACTAGATGTGACAGTCAATGGGGCCTACCTTACCTTACCTTGAGGTGCTTCCGGGGCTTAGCGTCCCCGCGGCCCGGTCGTCGGGCCTCTGATGTTGATAGAATTCTCTCTGAGTACCTGTTGCACCTCTGCTTTTCAACGGGGGTATTCTGCACATCCTGCCATGTCTTCTGGTCTCATTTGATGTTATTTCTGTGTGCAGGTTTGGGACCAGCCCCTCAGGCCAGAGCTAATCACGCCATGCCTTCTGAAGTAGGCTGCATAAGTTTTTCTCACCTAGAATCTAAAATGTTTAATAAATTGCCTGACAGGAAGTCTTCCTGAAATCTGTCAAAAGGCAAACGGTCCAAATAATACATAAAAAGGGTGAAAGGAGGCACTGAGTGACAGACCAGTGTCATTGACACGTATTCTGTATAACGGGCTGGAGAAAGTGCTCAGGTTGAGAGTGGTGGAACATCTGGAGAGTGTTGACTATATGACAAAAAGTCGACATGGATTTAGGAACCGATAGTTGTGCCTGACAAACATGATTTAGTAACCCCGTCATAGGCCTCAAAGAAGACTGGATAGACTGTATTATCCTATGAACAAATCGACAAGGGCCGTGACGAGGATTCGAACCTGCGTCCGAGAGCATCCCAGACGCTACCTTAATCGACTGAGCTACGACATGGTCAAAAGGAGTTGAAACCGAATTTTACTGAACTTAGAACAAATCCAGTCCTACTGGATTTGTTCATTTGATGCATCACGTAATTGTGATTTGTGTGTGTACTGTATTATCCTAGATTGTCAAAAAACATATGCCACTATTCCCCCATGAAACACTAATGTGTGCAAGATGGAGAAGCAGGCCGCGACAACTAGGGAAACACAAACTTAATAAGGGAGTACCTGTAGGGCGGAAAGCAGAGAGTCACAAAGGTTTTTCAAGCTGGAGAAATGTAACAAGTTGGGGTCCCTACAAGCATCAGGCGTGGGACAGATACTGTTCCTGATTGATGTTGAATGACCTGCTTGAGGGAGTGAGCTCCTACATGTGAACTTCTACATGTTGAGTTCCTACATGTCAACCTCCTTCATGAGGTTTGCAGCTGACGCAAGACGAGGGAGGTGTAAACAGGACTACAGGAAGTTCCAGAACCACCTTGACAAACTACAGGAAGAAAAGGAAGCTATCAGGAGAAAGCGCCGTCATTACGACTATATAGCACTTGGAAGGGGTCAGGATCAGGATTTGGGATGGGACGGGGGGAAAGGAATGGTGTCCAACCACTTTGACGGTCGGGGATTGAACACCGACCTGGTTGCTGGAATTCAATCACAAGAAGTGTAAGTCAATGAAGATGGGAAAGGAGGAGAGGAGCCCAGAAGGCATCTGAACCATAAGGGGAAAGGCAGCTATAGGAATTATGAGGGAGGGAGGAAGGAAAGGGGGAACAGAGAGAGAGGAGAGAGATCTGTGAGTGGATATAGTTCCAACACCGACACATACATACATTAACAAGATAACATCGTCAGCATATGGGACGTTGGGAAATATAAGATCTTCAAGAAACTTAAATCAGGATGCACTCTACTCATACCCTGTATGAGTAGAGTGAATAAACTCATATAAACTCATACCATGTACGGAAAAATCAACAAGTGGGAATGCACTGAACGGAAAAGTTTCGGGAGCCACTTCCATCTACAACTTTGAGCCCAGATTTGACAGAGAATTTAAACAACAAAATAAGTTAGTAATGCAACAGGTACAAGGCTTAATAGGCCGGTCATAACCACCTCACCCGCCTCATAGTCACTGATCAAACAGCGCTGTTAGGTCTTGTGATACACGAAATCCAGATTAGTCTTTTAGCTCAAGCATCACTAAGACAGGCCAAGCCCCAGCCGGGGCCTGGGAAGGAGACTCGAAAGAGATGAGTTGTTCGAAAAATGGCGGGTCGTTTAGCGTGACAAGGGTCTGAAAAGGTGGGGTCAGTATTCATATTGTCAGACTCTGCGTAATATGACCCAATTCAAGAGCGAGATGCCGGTAAGAATTTGCATAATAACCCTAAGAGTTTCGGAACTGCCACTTGGAGCAACAGTAGCCGGAGTGAGAGTTTTATAGAAGGGCAGGCAAGGGTTAGCGGCGTCTGGGCGGCGAGGGATGTCTTGATGTGTTCATGTTAAAGGGCGCTTGACGACGGGGGCCCGGGTGGACGGGAGTATTTCTTGACTGGGGGCCCGGGTAGACGGGAGTATTTCTTGACTGGGGGCCCGGGTAGACGGGAGTATTTCTTGACGGGGGCCCGGGTAGACGGGAGTATTTCTTGACTGGGGGCCCGGGTAGACGGGAGTATTTCTTGACGGAGGCCCGGGTAGACGGGAATATTTCTTGACTGGGGGCCCGGGTAGACGGGAGTATTTCTTGACGGGGGCCCGGGTAGACGGGAGTATTTCTTGACTGGGGGCCCGGGTAGACGGGAGTATTTCTTGACGGGGGCCCGGGTAGACGGGAGTATTTCTTGACTGGGGGTCCGGGTAGACGGGAGTATTTCTTGACTGGGGGCCCGGGTAGACGGGAGTATTTCTTGACTGGGGGCCCGGGTAGACGGGAGTATTTCTTGACGACGGCCAACCGGGTGGACTGAGTATCTCTTGACGACGGCCGCCCGGAATAAGCCACAAGGGCGTACTAGAGCGAGATAAAGGCGTATAATTAATAACCTCATTACCATTACTAACTTCAGATGAAACCAGGAACATTATTGGCTTCGCTTCGTCGGCTCAGATACACCCATGATTTGGTCTATATTAACTTCTGCTGCAAGATTTCTTTCACAAATTTCTATGGCACAATGTAACATTTTTTTCCTGCTGATGTTATTTTGTGATGGTTTATGCCTCTGAGGTATAGAAAATGGATATTATTCCCCTTATATAGCCTAGTGGACCAAACTCTCACCAGTCAAGCCGGGCTTGGGGAGTAGAAGAACTCCCAGAACCCCATCAACCAGGTATCAACCTTAAACTTGTCTTAGGCAAAGGTTAAGATTGAACCAGTGAAGAGCAGAGGTGCCATAGGCACAGAGAGCACTGTATAAACATCAGAGGTCCGCGGTTGTTCAACGTCCTCCCAGCGAGTATAAGAAATATTGCCGGAAGAACCGTGGACATCTTCAAGAGAAAACTGGACTGTTTTCTAAGAGAAGTGTCGGACCAACCGGGCTGTGGTGGGTATGTGGGCCTGCGGGCCGCTCCAAGCAACAGCCTGGTGGACCAGACTCTCACAAGTCAAGCCTGGCTTGGGGAGTAGAAGAACTCCCAGAACCGTATCAAGCAGGTCAAAGCAAAGGTTGAGAGAGGGAATAATGACCATAGTCTATACGCTGAAGGCATAATACATCATACAATAACGCTTTATTACGCAGAGGGCACAAATGTTGACTTTGAGTTAAAGACTTAGTCTTTGCTCTGGTTTGTTAATTTGATGGTAGTTAGGCTTACTCTCTCGTGAGAAAGGATTGCTTTTCTTAATTCATTATTTAGCTGCTTCGGAAATTATCTTCAGTTGGTCGTTAAGTAGACGGTTCAGCTATTGAACATAGTCGGTTTGTTGACTCTAGGAGGAATCCAAATACTTATCAATGGTCACATTGAGAGAGAGGCTCTTAAGAGGGGCGAGGCGATGTTACTATTGGCTGCCACTTTTTTCTTCAGCCACGAGGGCATGGGCAAGTTTCAGAGACCAGATGAGGTCAAACTAAATATATATTGACTTCAAGTATTCTCGTTAACCATTTTATTTTTGGTGATTAACGCGGGAAAACAAGACAGGGATTGTGGTGGTGCGGTCCGTCTCCTTCGGGGAGATTCCCAGCCATTTCCCAGCCTGTTTTTAATATTGAAGTTGCTTTAGAAGGTAATTATGGGCTGAACTGTATGGCATTTAGTCCGTGGGAGCCTCAAAGGTTATGGGGTTACCTTGAGGTGCTTCCGGGGCTTAGCGTCCCCGCGGCCCGGTCGTCGACCAGGGGAGACAGCATCACCGTGACATTTCCCCCATCAGACACACACTCACACTCTCTCTCTCACGACTCTTCAAGTTAACTTTGGCATTTCCTGTCTGTGTAGAAGGTGAACTGCTCGGTGTTGGTGGAGTCGCAAGTTGGCGAAAGTTTGTGTGAGTGTACTGATTTGTACTTGGCTAATTGTGCTTTCGCCGATTGAGCTTTGGCTCTTTGGTCCCGCCTCTCTACATTTATCAAATCAAATCAAATGTTTATTTAGGTAAGGTACATACATACAAGAGATTTTGCAAAGAGTGATGGATTTATAGATAGGGCTAGTACATACAATGCCTAAAGCCACTATTACGCAAAGCGTTTCGGGCTTTTAATTTAAGCATTTAATGACTTGATGCACAGATTTCTGAGCCTTTTGGGATTTATAATATCAATAATATCAACACTTGAAAGTGTGTACAGAGTCCATTTTCTTCATTTCACTAATTGATGCTTACTTTTCTTATTTGTTATACATGTTTGTGTACCCCACATTCCAAATAATTTGGTCGTGTCTGCCCTATGAATTCTCCTGAATATTGTGTATGTGGTAATCATGTCTCCCCACACTCTTTACTCTATCCTCGTAGCTGGAACCTTTAGGTTTTGTGCCTAGTCTCGTGGCATTTCTTTTGTACTTTCTCAAACTTTCTTTTGAGTGTCACAAGATAATGACCCCACGCTGGAGCCGCATAGTCCAAAATTGTCCAACATACTTGCTATACAAGGCCCTAAAGGACTCCTTAGTCTGATTTCTACAGATATTTCTTATGAGCATTTTTTTTTTTTGAGACATATACAAGAGTTGTTACATTCTTGTACAGCCACTAGTACGCGTAGCGTTCCGGGCAGGTCCCTGGAATACGATCCCCGCCGCGAAGAATCCTTGTTACAACCAAGTACACATTTTACTGTTGCGTTAAACAGAGGCTACAGTTAAGGATTTGCGCCCAGTAAATCCTCCCCGGCCAGGATACGAACCCATGACAAAGCGCTAGCGGAACGCCAGGCGAGTGTCTTACCACTGCACCACGGAGACTGTTTAAGACTTAAGATATACGGCTTAAGATATTGGTTTTGATACTAGCTTTGTGAAAGAGGTTCACTATAATATTAGCTCTCAGGTCTATGTCAGTGTGTTGGAGGGCATCGTCTTCTATTCACGACCTTGTGTCAGACCTCAGCACCCACATTACGTTGCACTTGGTTGATTTAAACGTTATAGCCATTTATTGGACTATTTTTAAATTTTATCCAGACCATTATGTAGTTTCGCGCTATCTTGCTCTATATTATCATAATTTGTCCATCAGGAAACATTAAGAAGAATGATCTATCCTCCTCTGGAAGACCTACAACATATCAGGAATAGGACAGGTCACAGCTTCTGAGTCCCATGTGAGGGGTTTTTGAGAGGAGAAATTAAGTAAGAATAAACCTGGTTGTTAAATATGCTTAGGGGTGCCTTCTCGCCATGCCCAGTGGCTGGGGGGGACGTTGGTGCCCCTGAAGCTACATAAACCCCCTATACCCTCCCCGAAGTGGCAAGGGGAGTTAGGGGACAACAATTTATGGATGTATGGATAGATGTGACATAAAGGCTGTAACTGCGTGTACACATACAGAGGAGACGGTGTGCGCGCTTGACCAAGAGACCGTGTATATATAAACGCGATGGATCAGGAGTCGATCCATTAGGAGATGGATCAGGAGATGTCTAACCGATTCCTTTGAAACCGGTTGGACAAAAGTACTCGTGTGGGACGACTGGGAAAGCTATTGGTGCAGGCGAGCGATGAACAAATCCACAAGGGCCGTGATGAGGGCTCGAACCTACCCCACGGGATGTTCCCAGATGCGCCTTGGTCAACTGTACCACGACATGGTAAAATAATGAGGTTCGTACCCTCATGACGGCCCTTGTGGATTTAATCATTTGATACATGAGGCTATTGTGACGTGTGTACACAAGGGCGATAGTTGTGTGCCAGAGAAAAGTGACTACTTAGAGAGTGTGATTATATACAGACCATTTTATCTCAATGTTGATATTAATTTAGAAACTGTACTTGAGGTCGATCTCGAACCCATTGTTGATGTGACGACTTATACTGAATTTTGTAACTAGCTCAAGATTGTAACTTGCTTAGCTAAATGAATTGTGGGGTTCAGTCCCTGAGCCCATTATGTGCTTCTGTAACCCTTTCCACTACAGCCCACAAGATGGGTATGGGGTGCATAATAAATGAACTAAACTCAACTGTATTCGGTGATAAGTTCGATAGAATAAAATCAGAATAGAAGAGCGATTCGTGTATTGTAGCAAGCGTGTTCGTGCCTGTTGCAGTCACAATTATTAGTAGATATAATAGAACCGTAGTGGAAACTGTAGATTAAAACGCCCAAGTGGCAAGAGTGGATAGAGAACAGGCTACGGGATCCAGTAAGTTCAGTAGAACTTCGGTTTCAACTCTTTTTAAACCCTGTCGTAGCTCAGTCGATTAAGGCAGTGTCTGGGATGCTCCCGGACGCAGGTTCGAATCCTCGTCACGGCTCTTGTGGATTTGTTCACTGGCTAGAGAACATCAAGGCCATTAGAGGAGGCGAGGAATGAGTAGCAACACAAATGTCTTCCTAATTGGGCACTTAATTAAGGACAATTGTATAAGTGGTAATGCAAGTGTATTTAAGCGTAATACTGTGTTGTCTCCGTTCTTGTAGCCTCCAGCGTTTAGTTTTCTATACATCTTAATAACGGCGAGGATTACTGAAGTGTAGTGAGCAAGTGTTAAAGATTCGCTACCTGGAACAAAGTTGCAAGTAGCACGGGCTATGGTGAGCCCGTAGTGCCGTTAAGAGAGCAAGTGGGGCAAGCAGGGGAAGACCTGTAACCCCAGCAGTGGACGGGCGGCATGGAGGGAGGGAAACGGAGCAGCTAAGGTCATTGTCGACCGCTCCTCGTGGTTGGCTGTGGCATTTCCTGCGGCCAACCGTGGGCAGTAGGATGCTGGCTGCCAGCCCCGACCCACCACATTGCCTGCCGGCTCACTCTCAAAAACAAAACAATAGCAACATTCAACCAGGACCACGGGAGACATCTCCCGTTACACAGGGTGCAGTCGCACCTCCACAGATCTCCAGTATCAGCTCTTGATACTGGTAATGGCTCAAAAGAGCCACCACTTACGGGCTATTCATGTCCGTGCCACCTTTTGGGTGGCTTAATCTTCATCAATCAATCATCAACCAGGACCCTATCTTACGAGGTCACCATAGCCCGTGCTACATGGATACTTCGTTCCGAGTAGCTAAATCTGAAACGATTTCAATTTCAATTTTTAAATTTTGCCCCGAAGGGCGAGTTTATTGGGCAGCGCCACTCATCTTGTGAGTGGACACCGCCATAGCAACATGTACAACACTCCCCAATAGGAGGAAAACCCGCTGGGTTGTTCATCCTGTCACTTGTACCCACACACAGCTGGGACTTGCTTAACTGTCTCAAGTGAACAGCTCCTCTGAAACGACACCATTAACAACCAGGACAACACCGTGGAGGACGGACGTGTAGTAGCAGTTTTCCCTGTCGTTTTAGAAGAGTTACTCTACCGGGAAAGCGTCGCATTCACCACCATAGCCAAAATCAATAGGAACCTTAACCCCAGCGCCATTACCAAACACTGACGGGAGACTGATCGCTGCGCCACAAGACTGGTAGGTGTAGACATGGGCCAGCGTTGGTGCGGCCCTCTAGTCCGGTGCTGCGCGCACATCTCTGACGACTCTGGGCCACCTGGAGGATACTTGGGCCACCTGGATGTAGCTTGGGCTACCTGGAGGTAGCTTGGGGCTACCTGGAGGTAGCTTGGGGCTACCTGGAGGTAGCTTGGGGCCACCTAGAGGTAGCTTGGGGCCACCTAGAGGTAGCTTGGGGCCACCTAGAGGTAGCTTGGGGCCACCTAGAGGTAGCTTGGGGCCACCTAGAGGTAGCTTGGGGCCACCTAGAGGTAGCTTGGGGCCATCTGGAGGCTACTTTGGCCACCTGAAGGTTACTGGAGGTAGCTAAATGTCACTCAGTATGCCAAGGTCGTGTTCTGAGCGGCTAGGTCTTAGCCACTGTTCTGGAACGGCTGCTTAATCTTGCTTAATTAATTAAATTAAATTAACTGTCATTCATTATCCTTTGTATCATCATATCATCATATTCATCATAACTATCATTATTATGTGATAATATGAATAAAAACCAAAACCTGCCAACCGTGGACTGGAGTAAGGGACGACCAGGAGAAAGAGACGACCAGGAAGGACGACCAGAATGAATGAATTTTTAGGGGTAAGCGCCAAGCCATTACGACTATATAGCACTGGGAAGGGGTCAGGATAAGGATTATTGGATGGGACGGGGAAGGGGGGAAGGAAGGAATGGTGCCCCAACCACTTGGACAGTCGGGGATTGAACGCCAACCTGCTTGAAGCGAGACCGTCGCTCTACCGTCCAGCCCAAGTGGTTGGAACGGAATGTGTCACTACATTCAAAAATAGTAAAAAGGAAAAGTGTGAGAAGTTGAGGTTCAGAAAGAGAGATAAACCCGAAAAGGGAACAAATCTACAAGGGCCGTGACGAGGATTCGAACCTGTGTCCGAGAGCATCCCAGACGCTGCCTTAATCGACTGAGCTACGACATGGTCAAAAAGGAGTTGAAACCGAAGTTCTACTGAACTTACTGGATCCTGCAGCCTCTCCGAGACACAAACCAGGTTTTACACAACTCCCCCCTGCACTCGAGCTATGTCAATAGGTCGTTCTCCCTCTTCGCCCTTACTTCATTACTTACAGAAATCACAATAGCCTGATGCATCAAATAAATGCACCTCATATGTTGCATCACGCAATTGTGATTTCTGTGTGTCCGAAAAGGGACGCTGAGAGAGAGACGGCAATTGTTGTTGTTAAAGATTCGCTACCTGGAACAAAGTTCAAAGTAGCACGGGCTATGGTGAGCCCGTAATGCCGAGACGGCAGTAATCATGGTAATGAGCGAGAAGTGTCTACGTCACATCTGGGACACTAACATTGCCCACATGGCCTTGACAACTAATCGGTAATGGAAACACAAATGGGATAGAATGAATTTAGTTGAGCCATTGGAGATTTGTTTAATCATAAAAATCATGGGAAAAAATAGATAAAAATTGAGGCTTAGTCAATTGATACATCACGTTATATTTATATAACCGGGTAAGAGAGGGATAGAACTATCAGGGGGGAAAACGCCAAGCCATTTACGACTATATAGCACTGGGAAGGGATCAGGATAAGGATTAGGGATGGGCCGGGGAAAAGGAATGGTGCCCAACCACTTGGACTGTCGGGGATTGAACGCCGACGATTGAAGGCACTCAACCTTCAGTAGTCTCATGCTTGAAGTGCTTTTCTCAAGATGATCACTTCATCAGCGATCCTTCACTCCGCGGCTGACTCGCATCTGAAACTTGTTCACTCAACTGGTTGATACACGAGAGATCAGGTCAACTGATCACATGAAGGCTCTGTCACACAGTTGGCTACAGGCTCATCCTCTTCCTTGTATGATTGTTACCTAATGTTTGTTTAATGAATAAAGGCTGTTCCTACTGATGCATATAACAGGCTCATGAAATACACGAGCCTCTAGGAGTATGTTTCAACTGAGCTGAGGTAGGATAACAGCTCTTGCTTGCAGTTTCACTAGCTACGTTATTTGCAGCCCTTATGAACCCAAGTCTTAGTTAAAGAGAGAGAGAGAGAGAGAGCGCTTCAGAAGAAAATTATATGTAATTTGAATGTGTATTTTATCACTTGGACGGGTTAGTGCGGGAAACATTGTATCCCGTGTTACCTGTGTTACTGATCCCGTTACTGAACACCCCGTGTTACTGATGCGTGCGGGCAAGAGGGGCATTAGTTAGGTTTATGACCCTGGCCCGGCCGAGGGGGTGGGGGGGGTTGGTCCCAGAGGGGTCGGGGGGGGGGGGGGAGGTTGTCCCAGTGGGGTCGTGGTGGAAAGGGGGTCCCAGTGGG